>NC_083576.1:92515567-92738067 GCF_027579695.1 Neoarius graeffei
CGTAAAATATGACAAAGGAGACCCCGAACTGTTGAGCAACTGAAATTGTATATCAGGCAAGAATGGCACAACATTTCTCTTTCAAAACTACAGCAGTTGGTCTCCTCAGTTCCCAAACGTTTACAGAGTGTTGTTAAAAGTAGAGGTGATGCAACACAGTGGTAAACACGCCCCTGTCCCAACTTTTCTGAAACATTTTGCTGACATCAAATTCAAAGTGAGCAAATATTTTTCAAAAAAACAATAACATTTCTCAGTTTCAACATTTGATATTTTGTCTTTGTACTATTTTCAGTGAAATCTAGGGTTTCCATGATTTGCAAATTATCACATTCTGTTTTTATTTACAGTTTGTACAGCGTCCCAACTTTTTTGGAATTGGGGTTTCTCATCATCTCATTATCTGTAGCCGCTTTATCCTGTTCTACAGGGTCGCAGGCAAGCTGGAGCCTATCCCAGCTGACTACGGGTGAAAGGCGGGGTTCACCCTGGACAAGTCACCAGGTCATCACAGGGCTGACACATAGACACAGACAACCATTCACACTCACATTCACACCTACGCTCAATTTAGAGTCACCAGTTAACCTAACCTGCATGACTTTGGACTGTGGGGGAAACCGGAGCACCCGGAGGAAACCCACGCGGACACGGAGAGAACATGCAAACTCCGCACAGAAAGGCCCTCGCCGGCCACGGGGCTCGAACCCGGACCTTCTTGCTGTGAGGCGACAGCGCTAACCACTACACCACCATGCCGCCCGGAATTGGGGTTTTATTATTATTATTATTATTATTATTAAATTTATTTTAAGGCAAAAAGTGGAAAAGAAACTCATAATAAGGTAAAAATAATTGTTAAATAACTAATAGCCCTAAATAAATAAACAAATAAACTGCAAATAATAGACAATTAATGTATGTATGTATGTATGTATGTATGTATGTATGTATGTATTTGACTTTTATTTATTAATCTCTTTATACAAGAAGATAAATAAACATTTCTCTAAAATTTTCTTGCATTTGTTTGAATTAATACTTTATTTTTATTTATTTATGTATTGTACAAATGTATTTATTTATTTGTTTGTTTGTATGTTTGCTAAAAGCATGATAAAATCTATATCACACACAGGTGTTAGGATCTCGTTTCATGACTGTTATGTTTTGTACACATGTAGCCATTGGAATACGCTATAAAATAAAAATAAAAAGCTAAATAATACACTGCGGTGGATCAAGTGCTGTTCTGAAGTCTGCATTCAGGTTTAAAGGTCAGTGTTTGTGTTTATTTATTTACAATGGTTTCACTTTTTCAAATATTTCATAGCTGCTAGGAAAATATCATGTAATAAACACTGTGTGTGTGTGTGTGTATGTTACAGTAGAACACTGAATGGGGACAGGGTGTGATGAAGGGTTTTTGTTCTGTGCCCAGCGTGTCCAGCTATCTCAGGGTTTGGATGTTAGAAATCGGACTCATTCGCTGTCAGGAAGAAGATTCATCGACGCTCTGCGGTGAAGCAGTGCAAAATGAACGCTGCTCTTTTTTTTTTCCTCGCTCAGTGACCACTTACAGTAATTGAAAAGTCAGACGGGTGGCAGTGCACAGAATCGTAGGATGTAAGAATTCACATCCCGAGACCAAAATGATTGCAGTTCTGATCCAATTAGCATTAGCGTGTGGGTATATCAGCCGCAGCGCTAATGCTCACAGCGTTCTCTGAGATTTACGCTGCTCATTTCTGGGACTTGGTCTTTCTGTGCTAATGTGGAGCACACCATCGACAGTGTGCAGTAAAAACTCCAGATTAGAAAGATTTTGTGTTCAGATATTCATAAACCTAAACCCAAGCATGTGATCAGATTTCAGGATCTGTGATTGGATAGACTTTTTTATTTTTTAATGTTCTGATGAGAAACAGTAGTCAAAACAGGAGATCACTTCTAAAGCTAACAAGTTAAAAACACATTAAATAAGCACACTGATCAGAGTGAAAATTGTTTGTGTGATTTTACGTGTTACGCACTCAGCTTCATTCTCAGATTAACGAGCTAACTGCATGAGCTCCGTACACTCAGCAGATACAGCAACAATCTCCAACTTCCTTCATTCTGAGCTTTATTTTCCTTTGTATCATCTCTAGATAGAATACGACCAACTGGAACCATGAGCATTTCACTTTTTGTTCATCAAAACGATTACGGTGGTGAACTAAAGTCATGATTGGGGAAGTGAAGAAATGTTGGACCACACGATCCACAGGACCGGTCCAAGGAACAACTCAAGACAATCACTGTCATTCATCTGGGAATTTCAGGTGGAAGTCTGTCCCTGTTCTGTTCAACAAAACTGAATACATCTCGTTCCTCAGACAGAGGGACAGACAGATGTACGGATGGACAGACAGAGGGACAGAAAGATGGACAGACAGACAGATGGATGGATGGACAGCTGTGATCTTTTGCTCGTTAATCAGAGAGAGAACAAAGATCAGCTCTGAGCTCCTCATCATCACCTCACAGCCCATAATTAATCTCAGATAAACTCGAGTACAATTCACACTAAATACTCTGAACGACCACATGACGACTCGCACAAGACGGTGAAAGAAAAAACTGTTCCACAGAGCTGGGGCTGGATTCAGGGCAAGGCAAGGCAAGGCAAGTTTATTTATATAGCACATTTCATACACAGTGGCAGTTCAATGTGCTTTACAGAAGTAAAAGCAGAACAGTAAACAATAGAAAATAAAATTACATAAAATAATTGGGGAAGAAAAATAATAAGAATTAAACAATAGTAGAAATAAAATAATAAAATGAAATAAAGTTCAAAAAAGGAATCAGCCTCGAGATTAATTATTATTATGGGTTTAACTCATAAAGCGCGCTCTTCCCGTGGCTCTTCCACGAGGATCACCAAAAATTGTCCCGCAGACACAATCTACGAGGATCACCAAATAAAATCATCCTGCAGACAAAATCTACCAGGATCACCAAAAATCGTCCCGCAGACAAAATCTATGAGGATCACATAAAGTGCGCTCTTCCCATGACTCTTCCACGAGGATCACCAAAAATTGTCCCGCAGACACAATCTACGAGGATCACCAAATAAAATCATCCTGCAGACAAAATCTACCAGGATCACCAAAAATCGTCCCGCAGACAAAATCTATGAGGATCACATAAAGCGCGCTCTTCCCGTGGCTCTTCCACGAGGATCACCAAAAATCGTCCCACAGACACAATCTACGAGGATCACAGTAACAAAGAATTAAAGTAAAAGTAAAATCATTAAAATCCAAGATTAAAAAGAAATTAAAATAAAGAAAGTAAAATAATTAAAATAAAAATTAAAAGAAATTATGTTAAAGGAAATTAATTACTTAGGTAAAAATTAATCAAGTGAAAGCATCTGAAAACAGCTTTGTCTTGAGCCTGGATTTAAAACTAACAACAGTAGGAGCGTTTTTGATCTCATCTGGAAGTTGGTTCCAAAGCTTAGCAGCATAGCAACTAAAGGCTGCTTCACCACACTTCGTTTTGACAGCTGGTATTACTAGCAAGGTTTTCTCCTGTGATCTTAGAGACCTAGTTGGTGCATATAATTGAAACATATCCAGTAGGTAGCTGGGTCCCATCCCATTTAATGTTTTAAATAGAAGAAGTAATTTAAAATCAATTCTATAGCTCACTGGGAGCCAGTGCAGAGACCTTAGGATTGGAGTGATATGGACGACCCTTTTTGTTCTTGTAAGAACCCTTGCTGCTGCATTTCAGATTAGTTGAAGCTCTTTGATGGTCTTTTTTGGAAGACCTGTGAAAAGGCTATTGCAGTAATCAACCCTACTGGAGATGAAAGCATGAATAAGTTTTTCTAGATCATGTTTTGACATGAGACCCCTGAGTTTAGAAATGTTTTTTAGGTGATAGAATGCAGACTTTTTTACCACTTTCATATGACTGTTGAAGTTAAGTTCGCTGTCAATAAGGACACCAAGGTTTTTGACAGTATCCTTTGTTTCAAGAACAGTGACAATCCTAAGCCTTTCCTCCTTTTTGCCAAATATAATTGCTTCAGTTTTATCTGCGTTCAGCTGAAGAAAATTGTGAGACATCCATTTGTTAATTTGGTCAATGCATCTATGAAGAGACTCAAAAGGGGCATAGTCATTAGGTGACATAGCTAAGTAAAGCTGAGTGTCATCTGCATAGCTATGGAAGTTTATTGAGTTATTCTTAATAATTTGTCCAAGTGGGAGCATATAAAGGTTGAATAGTAATGGTCCCAGGATTGAGCCCTGGGGAACCCCACAGTTCAAGGACACGGGTGATGAACTGTGGCCTCCAATGGCCACATAAAAAAATCTTTGTTGTAGGTAAGATTTTAACCAGTTGATTACTATACCAGTAAATCCAACCCAATGCTCCAGTTGATGTAACAGTATGGAATGATCTACCGTGTCAAATGCAGCACTTAAGTCTAAAAGCACCAAGACTGATGTTTTACCAGCATCAGAATTAAGACGTAGGTCATTCATGACTTTAGTAAGAGCTGTTTCAGTGCTATGATTGGCACGAAAACCTGACTGAAACTTATCAAAACATCCGTTTAATGTCAGGAAGGCAGTTAATTGATTGAAAACAATTTTTTCAATTATTTTACCAACGAATGGCAAATTGGATATGGGCCTGTAGTTGTTGAGTACTGAGACATCCAGGTTATTCTTTTTCAGTAGGGGTTTTACAACCGCTTTTTTCAGAGATGAGGGAAACATGCCAGTTCGTAAGGAGGTGTTGATCATCTGAAGTACCTCGTCTGATATTAGGTGAAGAACAGATTTGAAAAAGACTGTAGGTAAAATGTCCAGTTCAGATGTGGAGGAGCTGAGACTTTGTACTGTTTTTCTCAGAGTCTCAACATCAATTAAACTAAATGTTGACATTGTATTACGACCCCCTCTCTCGTTATCCAATGGTTCCAGATTTTGAAGTGTTTGCACCTGTGTGGCTATATTCATACGTATTTTATCAGGGGATAACATTTATTAGGGGAAAGATAAGAACAGAATAGAAAGGGGGAAGAAAAGAAAAGGTGTGAGAAATAAATAAATAAATAAATAAATAAATAAAGAAAGAAAGAAAGAAAGAAAGAAAGAAAGAAAGAAAGAAAGAAGTTAAGTTTGTGATGTCTGTGGTGTTTGTGGGGTTCATGGTGTTTGCAATATTTGTGTGTTTGTGTGTTTGTTTGGTGCCTCATTAACACGACTAACTGCTTCCTCTTATTCATATAAATGAACTGGTTTCACTTTAAATTTAACTATAAATATATAAAAAGTATTAAGTGTTCTGTAATAAATAAAAATTTGCACTCGTTAGTGAATTATTCACAAACAAAAATTTTGGATTGAAAGAATCAGAGGAAATGAATGTGAGAGTATTTGTTGTGAATAATGTGAAGAGTTTTGTTCTGTAAATAATCCTTTAATCCACATCTCCGAGGAGAAAGCGATGGACTTCCTGTTGCACACTGGTGTTCAGGAAGTCCGTTCTTCCGTCCTCCAGCGTCAGCGTCAGTGGGAATAAAGCTTTAAACTCGGCTCCTGTTTGGTTTCCATAATCTCACAGAACACAAGTGCAGATTCAGAGCCAAGTAACCTGATTTATTTATTCATTCATTCTTTTGTTTGTTTGTTTGTTTGTTTGTTTGTTTGTTTGTTTGTTTTTCTTTCATCTCCTGCTTTCAGATTTACTGGTTAAGACGCGCCAAAGCCCCATGTGATTTATTTTTTATTATGCGTGTGTTCAGCACACAGCAGCCCTGAGGACTGAATCAGGAATCGCTTTCCGGGCCTGATGACAAACAAAAGCTCGCACTGATCCTGCTTCAGCACGCACTGTGATTTATCTGAGAGCACCGGAGACCTCGGAGAGCCAGCCAGACACTTCCTGTGCCTCAGATGTGACTTCCTGTCCGTCCGAGGGCTTCAGGGCTTTCAGTAGGTTTTATTATGAGTGTAAGATTAGACTTGGAATGGGAGGAAGGATAGATAGATAGATAGATAGATAGATAGATAGATAGATAGATAGATAGATAGATAGATAGATAGATAGATAGATAGATAAAACAAAACGTGGGGAAAATTATCCACAAATGACTGATATTTTTACAGCTAATCATCCATCCATCCATCCATCCATTATCTGTAGCTGCTTATCCTGTTCTACAGGGTTGCAGCAGCTAATCATTCAACGAAAATAAAAATAAACATTACACATCCAGTTCATGTCTGAGATTTTTTTTTTTTTTTTGCCAGTAAATATTTATTTACTCAGTGACTCAAACAACAAAGAAACAGCATCGCCATTTTGGTGTAAAGTTACAGCTAGCATCGTGCTTTTTAAAAACAACAACAACAACAACACTACCTTAAACGATGATAGCGAGGTGTTTAATGCGCGCCTGTTAACGTTAATCGACTCGTTTGTAAACAATATCAGGAGTTATTAGTGTTCACTGAAAATGTAAGCTACTGTTCTGGAATGAAAATAACACAAATAACACTCCGCATCATTCTGTTAGAGGAAAATAATCAATGACGCTGTGGTGTGATGGAGCTGAGATACTGTTACCACCCAGAAGTTGATTATTTTCCTCTAACAGCATGTCACTGAGTGGTTTATTCCTCTTGTACTACAAAAATATACCAACAATTATTTTTATTTATTTAAAGAACGATGTCATACTTTCATCTATTTATAGTGACATTTTTACATTTTGTGAAACAAAATTAATCAACACCTTCTGACCAATCAGAATCCAGAATAAAACAGTGCAATTTCTTTCTTTCTTTTTAACAGGCAATAAAATAAGTTTTAGATGAATATAATGAGCGTGAAAAGGATTCAGCTGAACAGAACGCGAGTGCTGCAGATTTCTGCACTCTGTTTCTTTTCAGATCTAATTATCGTCGCTGTCTGAGGTGACCACTGAAGTGAGACGCTCAGAGATGAGCACATAATTAAGCAGCTATATTTGTTTTTTTCTCACAACATGATCATGCTGAGTTACAAAAACACAGCAGGAATGAAAGATACACACTGTGGGAAACAGTGTGTGTGTGTGTGTGTGTGTGTGTGTGTGTGTGTGTGAGGTATCTCTGAGAATTTAGCCAGGATTTAGCTTCTGCCCTTTTCTGATACTGTGCTAATCTGTAAGGCGCTGGCGTGGCTACGCTAGGAAAGCTAATCTAGCGTTAACACTTATACTGGGCTCAGATTGAGCAAACAAGCTTCAGACAGACAGATAGAGAGAGACAGATAGATGAGAGACAGAGAGAGAGACAGAGAGACAGATCAATGAGAGAGAGAGAGAGAGAGACAGAGAGAGAGATGGAGAGAAAGAGACAGGGAGAGAGAGACACAGACAGATGGAGAGAGAGAGAGACAGAGAGAGAGACAGATGGAGAGAGACGGACATGGAGAGAGAGAGACAGATGGCAAGAGAGACAGATGGAGAGAGAGAGAGAGAGAGAGAGACAGATGGGGAGGGAGAGAGAGAGACAGATGGAGAGAGAGACAGAGAGAGAGAGATGGGGAGGGAGAGAGAGAGAGAGAGAGAGAGAGAGACACAGATGGAGAGAGACAGACATGGAGAGAGAGACAGAGATAGAGAGAGATGGGGAGGGAGAGAGAGACAGAGGGAGAGAGAGAGACAGATGGAGAGAGACAGACATGGAGAGAGAGACAGAGGGAGAGAGAGAGAGACAGATGGGGAGGGAGAGAGAGACAGATGGAGAGAGAGAGACAGAGGGAGAGAGAGAGATGGGGAGGGAGAGATGGGGAGGGAGAGAGAGAGACAGATGGAGAGAGAGAGACAGAGGGAGAGAGAGATGGGGAGGGAGAGATGGGGAGGGAGAGAGAGAGACAGATGGAGAGAGAGAGACAGAGGGAGAGAGAGAGATGGGGAGGGAGAGAGAGACAGAGGGGGAGAGAGAGAGACAGATGGAGAGAGACAGAGGGAGAGAGAGAGATGGGGAGGGAGAGAGAGACAGAGGGGGAGAGAGAGAGACAGATGGAGAGAGACAGAGGGAGAGAGAGAGAGAGAGAGAGAGAGACAGACAGATGGAGATGACTCTTCCTCTGAAGAACCTCAGTAAAATGTTCCACTTCCCTAAAATGAAGATCTTTGTTTTAGAAATGAAGAGAAATGAAAGATAAAGAAAAGAGAAATGCCTCTTTCGATTATTAAAATGCTGTAAACGCAGATTTAGATTTTTGCAGTGAAATTTTGAGCTCCGTTTGATGTCACTTTCTGAAAAACACACAAACAATTTGAGTTAACAAAATTTCAAAAACAAAATGAACACTTGGAGAAATATTCACAAACGCGGCTCAGTGAAAGATCATAATTACTTCTCAAATCCATATTTATAGATGTGATGTTGGGGGAGGGCGGCACGGTGGTGTAGTGGTTAGCGCTGTCGCCTCACAGCAAGAAGGTCCTGGGTTCGAGCCCCGTGGCCGGCGAGGGCCTTTCTGTGTGGAGTTTGCATGTTCTCCCCGTGTCCGCGTGGGTTTCCTCCGGGTGCTCCGGTTTCCCCCACAGTCCAAAGACATGCAGGTTAGGTTAACTGGTGACTCTAAATTGAGCGTAGGTGTGAATGTGAGTGTGAATGGTTGTCTGTGTCGATGTGTCAGCCCTGTGATGACCTGGCGACTTGTCCAGGGTGAACCCCGCCTTTCGCCTGTAGTCAGCTGGGATAGGCTCCAGCTCGCCTGCGACCCTGTACAACAGGATAAAGCGGCTACAGATAATGAGATGAGATGAGATGTTGGGGGAAACACACACACACACACACGGCTGCAGAGATTAATAGATTAATGAAAGATGTTTCTTTAAGCTGTAAATCTGCTCTCACGTGACTGAGACACTGTTCAGGACAAAACGTTCAGAGATTCACACACATCGCTTCATTTACAGAGTAAACAGAGCTGCTGTGAAGTGTCCACATCTGTGTGTGTGTGTGTGTGTGTGTGTTTAATCAGACTCCCTCTAGAAGGTGTGTGTAGTGTAGTTTATATTTTACCTCGCGCACTCTTTCACAAGCTCATTGGACACTTTACTCTTCCATCACTTCTCACTCGACCTCATTAATCTTTGCTCTCCTTTTCACCTGTCTGTCTGTCTGTCTGTCTGTCTGTTCTACCTTCTGTCTGTCACTCTGTCTGTCTGTCTGCCTGTTCCACCGTCGGTCTGTCTGTCTGTCTGTCTGTCTGTCTGTTCTACCATCTGTCTGCCTGTCTGTCTGTTCCACCTTCTGTCTGTCTGTCTGTCTGTCTGTCTGTCTGTTCCACCTTCTGTCTGTCTGCCTGTCTGTTCCACCGACTGTTTGTGTCTGCCTGTTCCACCTTCTGTCTGTCTGCCTGTTCCACCTTCTGTCTGTCTGCCTGTCTGTCTATTCCATCTGTCTGCCTGTCTGTCTGTCTGTCTGTCTGTCCCACCATCTGTCTGTTTGTCTGTCTGTCTGTCTGTCTGTCTGTTCTACCTTCTGTCTGTCTGTTCCATCATCTGTCTGCCTCTCTGTCTGTTCCACCTTCTGTCTGTCTGTCTGTCTGTCTGTTCCACCTTCTGTCTGTCTATCTGTTCTACCTTCTGTCTGTCTGTTCCATCATCTGTCTGCTTCTCTGTTTGTTCCACCTTCTGTCTGTCTGTCTGTCTGTCCTACTTATCAGTAACAGTGGCACAACCCTTTAAGAGTATCTTAAGTAAAATAAAAAGTATGGTGAGAAACAGCAGGAGCAGAGCTTTAAATACAGAGTTAATGCCAACACACACACACACACACACACACACACACACACAATCTTCATGCAAAAATCTATAGCAAAGGTGTCGACCCCTTACCATCCCCTCAAGTAAAAGCAGACAATACTCAAATATTAACTCACAGATATATATATATATATATATATATATATATATATATATATATATATATATATAGTGGTGCTTGAAAGTTTGTGAACCCTTTAGAATTTTCAATATTTTTGCATAAATATGACCTAAAACATCATCTGATTTTCACACAAGTCCTAAAAGTAGATAAAGAGAACCCAGTTAAACAAATGAGACAAAAATATTATACTTGGTCATTTATTTATTGAGGAAAATGATCCAATATTACATATCTGTGAGTGGCAAAAGTATGTGAACCTCTAGGATTAGCAGTTAATTTCAATCAATCAATCAATCAAGTTTATTTGTACAGCGCTTTTAACAATAAACATTGTCGCAAAGCAGCTTTACAGAATTTGAACGACTTAAAACATGAGCTAATTTTATCCCTAATCTATCCCCAGGTTAGATGAAGGTGAAATTAGAGTCAGGTGGTTTCAATCAATGGGATGACAATCAGGTGTGAGTGGGCACCCTATTTTATTTAAAGAACAGGGATCTATCAAAGTCTGATCTTCACAACACATGTTTGTGGAAGTGTATCATGGCACGAACAAAGGAGATTTCTGAGGACCTCAGAAAAAGCGTTGTTGATGCTTATCAGGCTGGAAAAGGTTACAAAACCATCTCTAAAGAGTTTGGACTCCACCAATCCACAGTCAGACAGATTGTGTACAAATGGAGGAAATTCAAGACCATTGTTACCCTCCCCAGGAGTGGCCGACCAATAAAGATCACTCCAAGAGCAAGGCGTGTAATAGTCGACGAGGTCACAAAGGACCCCAGGGTAACTTCTAAGCAACTGAAGGCCTCTCTCACATTGGCTAATGTTAACATTCATGAGTCCACCATCAGGAGAACACTGAACAACAATGGTGTGCATGGCAGGGTTGCAAGGAGAAAGCCACTGCTCTCCAGAAAGAACATTAGCAAACTGCAGACAAGCAGCAAAGATCACATGGACAAGCCAGAAGGCTACTGGAAAAAGGTTTTGTAGATGGATGAGACCAAAATAGAACTTTTTGGTTTAAATGAGAAGTGTTATGTTTGGAGAAAGGAAAGCACTGCATTCCAGCATAAGAACCTTATCCCATCTGTGAAACATGGTGGTGGTAGTATCATGGTTTGGGCCTGTTTTGCTGCATCTGGGCCAGGACGGCTTGCCATCATTGATGGAACAATGAATTCTGAATTATACCAGCGAATTCTAAAGGAAAATGTCAGGACATCTGTCCATGAACTGAATCTCAAGAGAAGGTGGGTCATGCAGCAAGGCAACAACCCTAAGCACACAAGTCGTTCTACCAAAGAATGGTTAAAGGAGAATAAAGTTAATGTTTTGGAATGGCCAAGTCAAAGTCCTGACCTTAATCCAATGGAAATGTTGTGGAAGGACCTGAAGCGAGCAGTTCATGTGAGGAAACCCACCAACATCCCAGAGTTGAAGCTGTTCTGTACGGAGGAACGGGCTAAAATTCCTCCAAGCCGGTGTGCAGGATTGATCAACAGTTACCGCAAACGTTTAGTTGCAGTTATTGCTGCACAAGGGGGTCACACCAGATACTGAAAGCAAAGGTTCACATACTTTTGCCACTCACAGATATGTAATATTGGATCATTTTCCTCAATAAATAAATGACCAAGTATAATATTTTTGTCTCATTTGTTTAAACAGGTTCTCTTTATCTACTTTTAGGACTTGTGTGAAAACCTGATGATGTTTTAGGTCATATTTATGCAGAAATATAAGAAAATTCTAAAGGGTTCACAAACTTTCAAGCACCACTGTATATATATATATATATATATATATATATATATAGAGAGAGAGAGAGAGAGAGAGAGAGAGACAGACAGACAGACAGACAGACAGACAGACAGAAAGAAAGAGACACAGAGAGACAGAGACAGAGTGAGTTATGTGCTGTATTGTCCTAAGATCGATCTCTCTCTCTCTCTCTGTGTCTCTGCCTGTCTGTCTGTCTGTCTCTCTCTCTCTGTTCCACTGTCGATGTGGTTGTATAAACCGTCGCTGTATTGCAGTGTGTTGAACAGGAAGTGGTGACGCTACACTGACTTGTGGGATTTGTGGTCCATCAGGCTGCTGTCCAGCTCCAGGATGGCGGCTGCATGGACGATGAGGCGGCTGTTGTAGTTGATGGAGTTTTTCCTCAGTGTGAGGAGACTCTGACAGAACTTCATCCCCATCTCCTCTAACTCACGTGTCCCCGTCTGCAGGTCCTGTGGACACACACACACACACACACACACGATGCTTCTATTAATCTCTACAGTATTACAGCTCAAAAATGTGGTAAATAAAACCAGACCTTCACCTCAAGAAAGAAGTAAAATATTTATAGTCATTTATTTCAATTAAGTTCAATATTTAGATTTAAACACAGTAAAATGTAAAGATCTAATATTTCCACATATTAGAACAAAAAATGAAGGGTTAAATGAATGTGTTAAAAAAGATAACTTCTTCAGAAATGTCACAAAATCCACAAAACCACCATGACAGTTTAAAAAGAAAAAAAAACCAAAATGAAAGAAAATTGGCAATACTGAAGGAAATAATTACGAGAACTGAAGCACTGCAACGTGTGTAAATGACTCAGTATTTTCAAAAAGCTTCAGTCAAATGCAGTTTATTTAACGATTACAAACAACTCACTGTAACCATTTTTATTTTTTAAATAAAATAGTAACAGAAAAATCATCATTAAATTATTTAGGAGAAAAAATATAAGAATAATAATTACTCGGATTAAATTAAATATATATAACTTTTTTTACACATTGCATTTTAAAATTTAATTTTTTTTTTTTTTTTTTGGGGGGGGGTTCATGAAGAAAGCACTGCTTGTAATTTATAACAATGATTTTAACTAAAGTTTCATTGTGTGTTCATGAAGACGGAGCTCCATCACATCAGACCTGGAGAAGATCATTAATCCACTTTTAACCAGGAGCTTCTGAGGAAAATGATCAGCCTTAGAGCGTCCACTTATATCTCCAAAAACTGATTAAATAAACAGTGAAGAGGCAGACAGACAGACAGACAGACAGACAGACAGACAGACAATGGGATTAAATGCCTGCCAGACAGACAGACAGACAGACAGAGAGCAGAATTGAAAGACAGACAGACAGATGGACAGATGGACAGACAGCCGGACTGAAACTCAGACAAGAAGATTGAAGGGCAGACAGACAGAGGGCTTGAGTGATGGACAGACAGACAGAGACAACAAAACTGAAGGACACACAGACAATGGGACTGAATGACTGACAGACAGCAGGACTGAAAGACATACAGACAGTCAGACAGACAGACAATGGGACTGAATGACTGACAGACAGCAGGATTGAAGGACAGACAGATAATGGGATTAAATGACTGACTGACAGACAGACAGACAGACAGACAGACAGACAGACAGAGAGCAGGATTGAAAGACAGACATATGGACAGACAGACAGTTGGACAGCAGGACTGAAAGACATACAGACAGGCAGATAGTAGGACTGAAAGACATACAGACAGGCAGACAGTAGGACTGAAAGACAGACAGACAGACAATAGGACTGAATGACTGACAGACAGCAGGACTGAAGGACAGATAGACAGAGAGACAGACAGCCAACAGGATTGAAAGGCAGACAGACAGTAGGATTGAAAGACAGACTTATGGCATTGACAGACAGACAGAGAGACAGCCAGCAAGACTGAAGGACAGAGAGACAATGGGACTGAAGGACAGAGAGACAGCAGGATTGAAAGACCTTTATTATTTACTCTTTGTTCTTAACTGCAGTAAGAAGGAGAGAGAGATGAAGATCTCAGGTGAGATTTCATGGTTCTCAAGTCTTCAGTGTTCTACAGCGCAGAGAAGAATCACAATACAGAAACACCTGGGAATGCGTAGAGTAGGGGTGTACAAACTTTTGATTCATACGGTGTATATTACATTATATTTGGCAGACGATCTGATCCACAGAGACGTCCAGCACTGTTTCAGGGATTTAATCATGTGTTTTAATTGGTAAACCTTTTTGAGCCTCCGCCCTGAACACGGTGGAAAAGTGTTGATGTCTATAAATGCTTTTGGGTTCAAACAACTAAAACGGCTACAAGACCAAAAATAAATGCCCCCATGGTGGTGATGAATATTTGCGACTGTGGCCTGAGCCGCCGTGTGGTGTTTAATTCTCTCATTTTAACGGGACGCTGTCTGAGGTCGTGCTCTAATAAACGAGACATAACGACTCTAACGGGAGATGATTTTTATTTTTAGTCTCCATCAGCCCACATGCTGCTTCCCTGAAGTGAGAGACAGCGTGTAAACATGTCCAAGATCACAGAGAGGACAGCGAGCGGCGGGGAAAAGAGAGAGGGGTTCGGCATCTCTGTCGTGATTTAGCCAGGTGTTACAGGTCTTACTGGGTCAAAAAGGGGTGGAGCTAATGTTCAATCAATCAGCTATCGGTGTACTTGATCACTCAATAACATCAAGAAATAATGAGCTCAATGTTAATGAAGGAGGTGTGGTTTATTTGGCTGTCAGTCTGGGGGAAGAATGTGTGGTCTCTGTGTCAGTCTGAGTGAAGGAGGTGTGGTCTCTGTGTCAGTCTGAGTGAAGGAGGTGTGGTCTCTGTGTCAGTCTGAGTGAAGGAGGTGTGGTCTCTGTGTCAGTCTGAGTGAAGGAGGTGTGGTCTCTGTGTCAGTCTGAGTGAAGGAGGTGTGGTCTCTGTGTCAGTCTGAGTGAAGGAGGTGTGGTCTCTGTGTCAGTCTGAGTGAAGGAGGTGTGGTCTCTGTGTCAGTCTGAGTGAAGGAGGTGTGGTCTCTGTGTCAGTCTGAGTGAAGGAGGTGTGGTCTCTGTGTCAGTCTGAGTGAAGGAGGTGTGGTCTCTGTGTCAGTCTGAGTGAAGGAGGTGTGGTCTCTGTGTCAGTCTGAGTGAAGGAGGTGTGGTCTCTGTGTCAGTCTGAGTGAAGGAGGTGTGGTCTCTGTGTCAGTCTGAGTGAAGGAGGTGTGGTCTCTGTGTCAGTCTGAGTGAAGGAGGTGTGGTCTCTGTGTCAGTCTGAGTGAAGGAGGTGTGGTCTCTGTGTCAGTCTGAGTGAAGGAGGTGTGGTCTCTGTGTCAGTCTGAGTGAAAGAGGTGTGGTCTCTGTGTCAGTCTGAGTGAAGGAGGTGTGGTCTCTGTGTCAGTCTGAGTGAAGGAGGTGTGGTCTCTGTGTCAGTCTGATGGAAAGATGTGAGGTCTCTGTCAGTCTGAGTGAAGAAGGTGTGGTCTTTGTGTCTCAATGACATTGCTAACACTCACTCTCAACACACTCCCCAAACACACACACACACACACACACACACACACACACACACACACACACAATCCCCTAACACACACACTCCCCAACACATACACACACACTCCCCTAACACACACACACACACACACACACACACACTCCCCTAAGACAGACACACACACACCCCTAACACACACACATACACACCTAACACACACACACTCCCCAACACATACACACACTCACCTAAGACACACACACACACACACACACACACACACACACCCCTAACACACACACACATACACCCCAAGACACACACACACACATGCACCCCAACAAACACACACACACACACACACACACACACACACACACACACACACACACACACACACTCCCCTAACACACACATACACCCCTAACACACACACACACACATACACACACTCCCCTAAGACACACACACTCACACCCCTAACACACACACACACACACACACACACACACACACACACACACATACACACACACACTCCCCTAAGACACACACACTCACACCCCTAACACACACACTCCCCTAAGGCCATGTTTACATTAGACCGTATCAGCGGATCATCAGATTAACGTTTTTAAAACGATTCGCGTGCACACAGCAACACCAATACACGGATACGCTCGGCTCCACAGGCATCCTGCGCTCCAAATCACTCCGCCCTGAACAGCGAGTGCCCTCTGGAGGGTGCGCACTCCAGCCCTGCGCAGCTCACAGAGCGCGCGAGTGAAGTGAACAAGCTGTGATTCGGGACTGAGCCGCTGTGTGTGTGATCCCAGCGCAGGTCACTTACCACTTGCAAGTGGAAGGATGGCAAGCCTAAAGACAATCATAACTACACAATGGGCAGTATTTGCATCAGTATTTGCAGTATTTTCATACTTTTATACTCTTTAATGAAAGGTGATACAAGGCGGAAGTCCGCGCCGTTTTTCAGCAGTCGCGTCACATGACCAACACCAGCGAATCAGGAAGGTGGATGTCACAGTGACGTTGTCCAATGACGACGCCAGCTAGAGCTCAGCACAGCGTATCCGCGTATTCTCAATGTTTACACAGAACCGGACCAGATACGATCTGGATTGAATACGTGGACCCTGGCGGATTCCCGTTTCCCGGCGTTTCCAGGCGGTTTAATGTAAACGGACAGTGCATCCGCGAAGAAAACGAGACAGATACGGTTTAATGTAAACTTGGCCTAACACACATACATACATACCTAACACACACACACTCCCCAACACATACACACACACACTACCCTAAGACACACACACACCCCTAACACACACACACACACACACACACACACACACACACTCCCCTAACACACACACACACATACACCCCTAAGACACACACACACACTCCCCTAAGACACACACACACACCCCTAACACACACACACACACACACACACACATACACTCCCCAACACACACACACACACACACACACACACACACACACTCCCCTAACACACACACACACATACACCCCTAAGACACACACACACACACACACACACACACACACACACACACACACACACACACACACACACTCTCCTAAGACACACACACACACATACACACCTAACACACACACACTCCCCAACACATACACACACACTCCCCTAAGACACACACACACACACACACACACACACACACACTCCTCTAACACACACATACACCCCTAAGACACACACACACACACACACACACACACACACTCTCCTAAGACACACACACACACACACACACACACTGTTTCTCTTTGATCTTGAATCTTCACTGAGGAATCGTGTGACATCAGACTCTGGCCCCAATTACACTCCTGTCAGAGCAGCACGTCTGATCTTCACTTTATAATCATCGATCATTAAATCGGATTTATAAAAGTGTTTTGTGGCATGGAGGCCATTATGGTCATCATGTGTGTGTGTGTGTGTGTGTGTGTGTGTGTGTGTGTGTGTGTGTACTCAGATTGGGTGTAATTGCCTCTGTTGACATTTAAGCTGTAAATATCACAGCATTGAAACACTGACACGCCTGCAAACATCTCGTCACTGTCAGAACATTTCTGTTTGACTTTTTTTACTGAATGTCCACTCGGTAGTTTTGTTGTGGGGAATTTGATAAAGTTCTCTCACTGTTAGTGATGTATTTCCCTAAAACATGTCGCTGTGGCATGTCAGTAAGAAACTACATAAAAATAATATTTACAGTATTTGCTTGTTTTATTTATTTATTTATTTGTTTGTTTGTTTGTTTGTTTGTTTGTTTGTTTTCAATCCAGAAGAAATTGGAAGAAATACTTTATGTAGGTTTACAAAATTGCATAAAATTTGTCTCAGGCGTTTATTTGTTTGTTTATTAAAATCGCAGTAGAGTTATAAACCTGTCTTATTTATGTCTTTGTTTGTTTAAATTAGGTTTTTTTTTTTGTTTATAGATCCATATGAAGCAGCTAATATTTATTTTGAAAATGTAAATAAAATCTCAATTCATTTATTTATTTGTTTGTCTGTTTATTTTTTTTATGTTTATGCAACAACAATATTGGTATTGTTAATGATCTACAATATTTCTCTCAAAAAAAAGTTTTTGAACAGAAACTCGATTTCAGTTTGTTCAGAAAATGTATGTAATAAATAAACACATAAATAAACAACGGGCGGCACGGTGGTGTAGTGGTTAGCGCTGTCGCCTCACAGCAAGAAGGTCCGGGTTCGAGCCCCGTGGCCGGCGAGGGCCTTTCTGTGCGGAGTTTGCATGTTCTCCCCGTGTCCGCGTGGGTTTCCTCCGGGTGCTCCGGTTTCCCCCACAGTCCAAAGACATGCAGGTTAGGTTAACTGGTGACTCTAAATTGAGCGTAGGTGTGAATGTGAGTGTGAATGGTTGTCTGTGTCTATGTGTCAGCCCTGTGATGACCTGGCGACTTGTCCAGGGTGAACCCCGCCTTTCGCCCGTAGTCAGCTGGGATAGGCTCCAGCTCGCCTGCGACCCTGTAGAACAGGATAAAGCGGCTACAGATAATGAGATGAGATGAGATAAATAAACAACACTTTTTTTTCCTTATTGTTGGAAATTTGTAATTTTACATCTTTAAAATATTTTCTTGAATTCAGCTCACAGAATAATTACACTGTGATGTAAATCATTAAAATTAGCAAATAAGTAAATTCTGTGCATGTCAGAATCGGAATAAGATCACTATTTTTCGTCTGAGCCATAAAAAAACAGGAAATGAGTCATTGGCCGAGTGCACAGGTGCATGCTGGGTAAAAGGATTTCAGTGTGTTGTTTGAAGCGTTTGATCGCTCGCAGTCTGAAAAAAAAACTCCTCAAAGATGAAAAGCCTGCAGCCTGCATCAATCAATTACACACACACACACACACACACACACACACACACACACACACACACTCTTCAGCTATTGTTAAAAACTCCTAAACTTTAATTTTTTTCACTGAATCACTTCACAGTTCAACTCTTTCACACAAAAATCATTTACACTCTAAATATAATTAATTATAAATAAAATAAATCCAAATTGAGCAGAAGATAAAACACTCAGGTCTCTCTGCATGGAAACAGTTCTGAGTTCAAATATTTGGGACAGGATCTGATATCGGATGTGTTCACTCTGATATCTGATCCACCGTTGTTGGTATCAGACATATACTGATCCTGATACAGTACCGGGTCTCGGATCGGTGCCGTCTCTACAGACGCTCCAGCTTCACCTCTTACTGTTACACAGCACTGATACTGGAGACTCCTTCCACAAACGATACGCGCACACACACACACACACACACACACACACACACTTCTCTTTACAGGAAACTTCACCACATCAACAGTTATATTTACAGTAAATCTGTTTATTATCAGTGGAGCGTCTGTTGGACACGCCCCTGTGAATGAGCTCTTACTATAGAAACCATAACGTATCAGAGCAAGAGCATTAATATAAACCTGCACTACTGTCAGAGCTGCTGTTAGAGAGAATTAATCAACACCTTCATGAATATTTACAACTGGTGGGTGTGGTCTGAGTGAAATTGACCCATCACTGGAGAAATATCTGAGAATAATAATAGAAAGAAATAATGAGATAAAGAAACAATATGATAAAGAAGTAATGAGATTGAGAAATATTAAAAGATTGAATAAATAAATAAATAAATAAAACCAGAAAGAGGTAAAGATGAAATGATATCCATCAATAAGATAAAAAAGACAAAATTAAGATAAAGAAATAATGATCTAAAAAAGCATAAGATAAATAATCAAATAAAGAAATAACAGGATAAAGAAAAAAGATAAATATGTAATAAGATAAAGGGAAAATGAGAAAGAAATAATGCAATAAAGCAATAAAATAACATTCATTCATTCATTCATTATCTCTAGCCGCTTTATCCTGTTCTACAGGGTCGCAGGCAAGCTGGATCCTATCCCAGCTGACTACGGGCGAAAGGCGGGGTTCACCCTGGACAAGTCGCCAGGTCATCACAGGGCTGCACATAGACACAGACAACCATTCACACTCACATTCACACCTACGCTCAATTTAGAGTCACCAGTTAACCTAACCTGCATGTCTTTGGACTGTGGGGGAAACCGGAGCACCCGGAGGAAACCCACGCGGACACGGGGAGAACATGCAAACTCCACACAGAAAGGCCCTCGCCGGCCACGGGGCTCGAACCCGGACCTTCTTGCTGTGAGGCGACAGCGCTAACCACTACACCACCGTGCCACCCCAATAAAATAACAATAACAAGAAAAAAATAAGATAAAGAAATAATAACCTAAAGAAACAGCAAGATAAAGAAATAAAATAAAGAAATAATGAGATAATGAAATGAGATAAAGAACTAAGATAGATAAATAATTAAATAATCAAATAAATAAATAATGATGTAAAAAATAACAAAAAGAAAATTGACAAAGAAATAACAAGGTAAATTAAGACTGAAATAAATAAATAAAAATATAATAAAGAAGCAATGAAATAAAGAATAATAAGGAAATAATGAGATGCAGAAATAACAAGATCTGAGCTTCTGAAACACAAACGCAGGTCGAATCCCGCAGAATAATCAACAGAATTGAAGTTCTCATGGCTCGTCTAATCTCATCTCCTCACGCGTGCAGGTTTAAACCATAAAACAACTTTCTCACTTGACCCCCCCCCCTCCCCCAGCGTAATCAAGTATCTTCTGTAAGGATTCGGGACAAACGGAGATCTGAATGAAATCAGCACAAGAGCTTCACCAAGCCGAAGCATGACGGCGTGATGAAGATGTGTTTCAGCAGATTCTCTCACAGCCTTCAATAAAACAGCTGAAGAACATCGACACGCTCTCAACAACACTCCTCGACCATTCTCTCTTCCTCTGGGCTCTTCTTTCTTTTATCAAACACAAACCCAAATCATTCAAAAAAAATAAATAAATAAAATTTTAGGCTGAAATAATAATAATAATAATAATAATAATAATAATAGGTTTTGTTTATAATAAGTTTTTTTGTTTGTTTTTATCTTCTTCATAAATAAAGTCATAATTCATTAATGGCTTTGAATTAAAGTTCTTTATTTTGCAAAATCATGAAAAGTAAATACCAAATCAAAAATTAAACTAATGAAAAATTAAAGTGGCATGGTGGTGTAGTGGTTAGCGCTGTCGCCTCACAGCAAGAAAGTCCGGGTTCGAGCCCCGTGGCCGGCGAGGGCCTTTCTGTGTGGAGTTTGCATGTTCTCCCCGTGTCCGGGTGGGTTTCCTCCGGGTGCTCCGGTTTCCCCCACAGTCCAAAGACATGCAGGTTAGGTTAACTGGTGACTCTAAATTGAGCGTAGGTGTGAATGTGAGTGTGAATGGTTGTCTGTGTCTATGTGTCAGCCCTGTGATGACCTGGCGACTTGTCCAGGGTGAACCCCGCCTTTCGCCCGTAGTCAGCTGGGATAGGCTCCAGCTTGCCTGCGACCCTGTAGGACAGGATAAAGCGGCTACAGATAATGGATGGATGGAATAATTAAAGCATAAAAATATTCTAAAAAGAAAAAAAATCAAATGTACTGTTTGCGTAAACAGTAATTTATTATTATTATTATTATTATTATTTTAAAAATCAAGCAAAATAAAAAATCAACACGAAAAACCTGAACATTACAACAAATAAACCCAACTATTCTATTAATAATAACAAAATCAACAACAATAGAGTGTTAAAATTTATGCAGAAATACAAAAACCTACATAGTAATAAAAGAAAATGACCAAAACAAGTGTGTGTGTATATATATATATATATATATATATATATATATATATATATATATATATATATATAAAATCATAGCTTTATAATGAAAAACAATAATACATTTTTAATAAAAAATTGTCGATACAAAAATAAAGCAAAGTAAATATTATAATTTTTAACTGTACAATATACTAACTATTAATAATGATTTTTAAAAATATTTGTTCCATGAAAGAAAAAGCTAACTATTAATACAGCAAACAAAACAAAATTAGGTTAAAAAAAGTTAACACTTTGCAACAGGAAAAACAAAAAAAGCAAAACAAAAAAAACTAGTTAATATTTTTAAATCAAGCTAAATAAATAGTTTACATTTATTTAACTGGATGAAAAACTAACTATTAATAATAATAATAATAATAATAATAATAATAATAATAATAAACAAATCAGCAAAACTTGATTCACATTAATTAGCATTTATGCAACAGTACAAAAAATTATTAACAAAAAGTTTTTTACTCCAGTGTCATCTCTAATAATTAGAAATAAAATTGTGTGCAAATTTCTGATTGTTTATGGTTAATGTAGGAGGTGGGGTTAGTAAAATTAGAAGTACAAAATAAAAATTGCTATAATTACTATAAATAGATACAACCTCAAATCAGATAAAGTCGGCATGGTGTGGAAAATACAAATAAAAAATAAAGCAGTGATGTGTAAATGTACTTTGATGTGTATTTCATTGCAGACAGAATGAACCCGAGATATTTCATGTTTTGTTGGTCAACTTCATTTCATTTGTTAATATCCATCCATTCCTGCACTTCAGTCCTGCAACACATTCCAAAAAAAGCTGGGACGATGGAAATTTAGGGCGAGTAATGAGGTACAACAATTAAATAATGATGTGATGTGAAATAGGTGACTGTAATCATGATTTGGGACAAAACCAGTCTCCAGGAAAGGCCGAGTGTTTGAGGAGTAAAGACGAGCTGAGGATCTCCAGTTTATTAATAAATGGGTGAGAAAATTATTGAAAAGTTTAAAAACAATGTTCCTCAAAGAAAGATAGGAAGGGATTTGGATATTTCACCCTCTACAGTGCTGAATATCATTAAACCATTCAAAGAATCTGGAGGAATTTCAGTGTGTAAAGGGCTCAAGCCTAATCTGAACCCCTGTGATCTCCGATCCCTCAGACGGCATCAAGAACCGTCATTCATCTACAGCTGATAGAACCACATGGGCTCGGGATTACTCTGGAAAACCTTTATCAAGCTACAATACGGAGTCACATCCGCAAACACCAGTAAAAACTTTACTGTGGATAAAGGAAGCCTTATGTTAACTGTGTCCAGAAGCGCCGTCGACTTCTCTGGGCTCGGAGGCATCTGGGATGGACCATCACACAGTGGGAACGGGTACTGTGCTCAGACAAATCAGTATTCAGATCTTTTTTGGAAGAAATGGATGCCGTGTGCTCTGAAGAGGAAAAGGACCATCCAGACTGTTAGCAGGAACAAGTCCAAAAGCCAGGGTGTGTCATGGTATGGCGTTGGGTCAGTGCCCTTGGCGAAGGTACCTTACACTTCTGTGATGGAGCATTAATGCAGAAAAGTCCACTGAGATTTTGGAGCAACATCTGCTGCCTTCAAGACGACGTCTTTTCCAGGGAGATTTCAACAAGACAATGCAAAACCACATTCTGCTCACATTACAAAGGCGTGGCTGTGGAAGAAGAGGGCGTGTCCCCTCTGTCCCCAATAGAGAATGTGTGGAGAATTTAGGAATGAAAAATATGACAGTGACGACCCCGAACTGTTCCACACCTTAACAGTGTAAATATTCAGAAAATTGTTAATAAATAGTAAAGTATGTCTAATATTTAATGTGCTTCAGCAAAACCTCCAGAACTTTCTGTTGCAAATGTATGATTATTGCATGATTGATGGAATCAAGCCTGTACATTTTAGTAAAACAGCGTTTACTGTATTTCCTGTGCTAGCCAAACTGATTAGCATTTATCCGTTAATATCTGACCCTCGCCTGGATCCTGCCATGTCTGAGGAGCAGATTATAGATCGGTTAATCTTGTTTTGCCACAACAAATGGAATTATAGCTGATCCAATTTTCGGAAACTTAATTGGGCCTTAAAAAATAACGATGGCAGGTGTTTTGCAGGCCGCACATCTGAGTTGGTTATTGGATGTTTGTGAATTGATTAAAGTGAAGCTTATTAATCTCATTGTGTTTATTACAACTGTGTCACATTGGCTTGTCTTTGAAACGACAGAATGTCAAAAATTCCTCTTCTTGCTCTTTTTTTTTACTTCACATCCAAAATCGGTTCCTAATTAGTAATAAATTCTAGCATTTGGGTCAGAGCCACTGTCTCACTGTCTGAGGAAACCATTACCCTCAACAGACCTCAGAGTTATTTCCAGCTCAGATTAGCATGAATTGGCTTTTGACAAAAATCTCTTCTCTCTCACTTTTCTTTAAAATTCTTGTTCTTTCGTCTCTCATTAAGGCCAAACAAAATAATATAATGTGTTTCCTGGGTTTTCAAAATAGGGTCGGTAGGTAGGGAAAAAAAATTTATTTATCCCAAAAGTTTACGACAAATTTTCTAGGGTAGGTAGGAAAAAGTGAGAAGTTTCCTTTGAAAACTTTTTTTGCAAAATACTCGTTAAACGTTTGCAACTGATCCCAGAATGTCAGAACTGTGTGATTTGTTGTAGGAAACAATGTTGTAGTTACTCTATAGTTCTTCATTTGGAAACATTTTTAATTGTTGTGAATATCTTTTGCGTTGCAATAGGCTGATTTGACAAGCAAACATTTCTGTCCACTGTGTCGCTTTTTGTTCCGAGGTGAACCTCCATTTTATAGGCACCCGGAAGAATCGATGAAATATACTGCGCATGTGCAAGCAGTCATTTACATCCAACCCTTCAAGGCATGAACACAAGGGTGGCCAGTTTTTCTACTTAAAAATCTAAGATAATCAGCATTGTTCAGCTATGTATTCAATTGCATCTAATGGTGACCCCTGTCTAGAAATGCCTATGAAATTTGGCTTTGCTGCGACCTTCAGTGTCCAAGTTATAAACATTTAAAGGTGGGCTGGAGCCATGGATCAAATCAAAACTTAAGTTGCTGAGCAGCGCTTGCACGGTGGCGAATGACTGGCCGAGGCAGCGTCCTACCAGGCTGTGCCCGTGCTGGTTTGAAAGGGCTGGGGTAGAGGGAGGTGCGTGTTGGTTGTCAATTTACTCCCGACAGGCCTCGTGTCTTTTGGCAAATACCGAGTGGTTTATATGACACGCCCTAGCGGTTCTCATTTGACTCGCCAGGTGGCTGCCAAGCAGGTAGGGTTGGGCACGAGAAATAGTTTGTTTATCGTGGTCATAAACAGTTGAAGGGTCGCAGTGTTTTTACAGGGTCGGTCAGGTAACCGGAAACACATATATTATTTTGTTTGGCCTAAAGCAACACTGTAAATGTCTGACACACTCCTGACTCCTGACAGCTATAACGGATATCATTACAGGCTTTTTTTAATCAGGACTCACTCAGACCTCAACACCAAAACACTCATAGTGCGTCGTAACACTGATCCGGATCTCCGCCTGCTCCAAGTGCATTGTGCCTGGGGAAATGTTTCATTATTTTAACTCATTACAACAAATTTAGCTGTTTAAAGTACTGGCTAGAATTATGTGCACTTCAATATTCCATACACGTCAGTATTCCGTAGATGACACTATGCTACAGGTTTTAGTATTCCATACACTTCGGTATTCCGTACGCTTCGGTATTTCATATGCTTCGATATTCCATACACGTCGGTATTCTGTACATGACACTTTGCTATAGGTTTTAGTATTCCATACACTTCAGTATTCTGTACACTTCAGTATTCCGTACACTTCAGTATTCCATACATGACACCATGCTACGTTTTAGTATTCCATAAACTTCAGTATTCCATACGCTTCAGTATTCTGTACATTTCAGTATTCCGTACACTTTGGTATTCCGTGCACTTTGGTATTCTGTACATTTCAGTATTCCATACACTTTGGTATTCCGTACATTTCAGTATTCTGTACACTTCAGTATTCCGTACACTTCAGTATTCTCTACATGACACTATGATACATGTTTTAGTATTCCATACACTTTGGATATTTCGTACACTTCGCCATTCTGTACATGACACTACGATACATGTTTTAGTATTCCATACACTTCGGTATTCCGTACACTTCAGTATTCCGTACATGACACTATGATACATGTTTTAGTATTCCGTACACTTCAGTATTCTGTACACTTCAGTATTCCGTACACTTCGCTATTCTGTACATGACACTATACGACATGTTTTAGTATTCCGTACACTTCGGTATTCCGTACACTTCGCCATTCTGTACATGACACTATGATACATGTTTTAGTATTCCATACACTTCGGTATTCCGTACACTTCAATATTCCGTACACTTCGCTATTCTGTACATGACATTATGCTACATGTTTTAGTATTCCATACACTTCGGTATTCTATACACTTCGGTATTCCATACATGAAACCATGCTACATGTTTCAGTATTCTGTACACTTCAGTATTCTATACATGACACTATACTGCATGTTTTAGTATTCTATACACTTCAGTATTCTATACATGACCCTATGCTGCATGTTTTAGTATTCCATACCCTTCAGTATTCCGTACACTTCAGTATTCTGTGCATGACACTATGCTGCATGTTTTAGTATTCCGTACACTTCGGTATTCTGTACACTTCGGTATTCCGTACATGACACCATGCTTCATGTTTCAGTATTCAGTACACTTCAGTATTCTGTACAACACTATGCTGCATGTTTTAGTATTCTGTACACTTCAGGATTCCGTACACTTCAGTATTCCGTACATGACGCTATGCTACATGTTTTAGTATTCTGTACACTTCAGGATTCCGTACACTTCGGTATTCCATACATGACACTACGCTACATGTTTTAGTATTCCGTACACTTCAGGATTCTGTAAATAACACCATGCTCCATGTTTCAGTATTCCATACATGTCAGGATTCCGTGCACTTCAGTAATTTTTTTTTTTACATGACAGTATTTTACATGTTTCAGTATTCTGAACATTTCAGTAGTCCGTACACTTTGGTATTCTGTAAACTTTGGTACTCTTTACATGACAACATGCTACATATTTTAGTTTTCCATACACTTCAATATTCTGTGCACTTCAGTATTCCACGCATGTCACTGTTCAACATGTTTCAGTGTTCTGTACACTCAGTATTTAGGATTTTTAAATGTAGCTAAACTTGTGTTACTTGGTACACACTTGAAAAAAAACAGTTCATTAAGGGTTCATTTGCTAATGTAGTGTTAGCTTCCTACAAACAGTTTTATTCCGAACCCTTCCCCATCCTCCCTTCCTTTCCCATGTTTCTCTTGGCTCAGCAAATAAATAACACCATCTTTAACAAGAATTCAGAAACGAGAGCGCTAATGAAGGAGAGAGCCAGGAGATGCTCACAGAGAGGGATTTTGGGATGTGATTAGCAAACCACAGGTGGCTAAATAAGCAGGCTAAAAATGATTAAGGCATTAGCGGCAGCAGAAGGTAATGAAGTGCCAGGGGAGGAACGGGGCGGAACAGGGCAGCGATGGAGAAGAAGAAGAGGATTGTGGGAAGGGCAGGAGGAAGAGAGCATGGAGGGAAATGACAGGGTTGTGTTTGAGATGAAAGTGGGTTAGCGGTGCTGAAAGGCTCACGGCTGGTGAGAAAATTAACCTAAAAATAGACAGATGTGACTTTTTTCCTCTTTTGTTTCTGAACCAATTGAGAAAATGATTGTATTTTTCTGTTAGAGTCGAGCAATAACGCCATCTCAAATCCCATTAATGATTTTAGACTCAAGATTTATTTAAACGAAAGAAAAAGAAAAACAGACAACTTATTTTAATTCGACAAAAAAATGAAAATTAAATTTGGTGTCAAGCCGATTTACATCACCGACCATCGTTTTACATTTTACATCTATAATGTTAATAAATTTAGGATTTTTTGAGGGAAAAAAATAGCAAATAAAGTTTTCTGGAAAGCTCATGTCTTGGCTATTTATCCAAATATTACTGCAGTCTGCCTCCATTTTAATTGTTGTCTATTATTATTATTATTATTATTATTCCAATCTTTTTCAGTCTGAATGTGAGAGCTAGTTAAGGATTACTTTGAAAGCAATTATAACATGATTTTCAGGTTTGGAATGTCCAAATTTCAGAACTGGAGTCCAAAAATTCTGAAATGATCCACGACTATAGCCTGGCAAGCCAGACTAAATGTGAATATTTAGTCTGGCCTCGATCCGTAGACATTTCCGAAGCGGGTAGGAGGAACAACCCGCTGTCTTTCAAACTGTCTCTGTGCGTATAGGCCAACGCTCTGACCAATCAGCGCAACAGTGATTGTGACGTAGTCAGAGTGACAGAAAGCAGTGGGGGAGACCTTGACATAAATAATTTTTCAAAATGCGTATTAATTAATAAACAGGTTCTAGATATTAAGAAGTTTGGAGATAATGACCACAAGTTTGGAGTCTGTACCACATACACTTTTTTTCAAGGGTTTGCTTAAACTGTTTTTGAGAGTTTTTATTTAGTGGTGTTTGGTGAAATAATTTCCCTTAAATTTAAAATAACGGGAAAATAAGAAACAATCAAAAAGTAATGTTTCAAAGCTATTTATTAATTCTTCGTACTGCACAAACTAGCCCATCCTTTTGGCTACGAGCGGAGCCAGCTGGTAGATCAGACTTTTGCCATAGCCGGTCGGCAAAACAGCGAAAACATCCTTCTTGAAAAGGAATGAGTGGAGAGCCTCTTCCTGCTCATGTTTCAACAAAAACTCCAAGTCTAATTCTTCTAAAACTGATTCCAAAGCGGAGTCAAACGCGCGCTGTTCACTAGCCGTAGCCATCTTTCCTGCTGTGCTTTCTCCAGCGTCGCGCAGCTTTGTCGTCACTCCTGCAAAAGCCCGCCCAAAGAATCCAAACAAAAACCTTGCATTGTGATTGGCGGGCACGATTTGATGCCGGGGGTGTTTTTGTTTATATGGTGCGAGGCTAGACCCACTCGCTAGGCAAAAATATTTTTGGCCGCTAGGCGGGTGGGTCTAGTTTACTAGGCTACCACGACTATATTGTGAAATTTTCCAGGAAATGGAAAATTAAGCTTCTGGGTTCTAACATTAGCATCTCAACCCAAATAGCATCACAACACCAGATTAGCATGCTGTTAACTGACCTTGTAGATGCCCTGATCACAGCCGTTGTAGGTGCTCTCCATAGTGTAGCTCCGTAAAACACCCATCTCCCTCCACACCACCACGCGTGCCGTCGATGCCCGCGACTTCTCCACCAAAAAGTTACAGCTGTTGAAGGAGAACGCCGGAGCGATTCGATCCAGAGTTTTGGTGATCGTCTGAAAAAGATGCGCCAAAAAATCCCCAACATGAAATCAGTGTTTAAGGCTCTGAAAACAATAACCTGAAGGTTGTGAGGTCACACCCCAAGACTAAACATGGATTTGTTTTTATTACTTCACATTTCCTCGACGGTAGCTGTAAACTCCGTCTCGATTTTCTCTTTCATCATCTTTATATTTCGCAGCGAAGAGCTGCAGCTGGTTTATCTTACACACGTTTCACTCTGCAAACAGGAGCTGAGTTTATAAACATCAGAAGCCCTGCTCTGCTAATAAGCACACAACATGAACAGCAGCACCATCAGTTCCCTCTCCGATGTCCCTCATCCGTCATTTTCTCATCTGACATCTCGCACAAGCTCTTATAACAGAAACACCATGAGTTCTTTCAGCTGCATCTCATAAATCATCTACAATGGGGCAGCAGGAACATCTGCTGAGCTTCACTGAAGGGCTGTCACCACAGAACTTCTTTCTCTGTTTGTCTGGGTTGCTGATAGTGCGGCGGTGGTGGATAAGGAAAAGCGATAAGAGGAGATAAAGGAGGCCGAAGAGACCAGCTGGATCTGCCTGCAGAACCCACGCACGATGTTCCTGATTGGATGAAAAATAAGCTGTCCTTTTGAGATCAAACTACATCCATAAAGAGCAAAATTTCTGATGAAGTGTGATTGGGAATTTAAAACATTCCACTTTCAGTGAACTTTACCTCAAACTCGAGGTCACTGAGTGTACACGGTGTTGTTCTGGTTGTTCTTGTGGTTGTTGTTGATGTCAGTGTGGTTCTGATTATGATTGCTATTATTTGGGTTCCTGTCATTGACTGCCTTGTTGATGTAAGCGTGATTGTTTTTGTTGTTGTAGTGGTTGTTATGGCAATGACTGGTGTATTTATTATTGTGGTTGTTGTTGTGGTTGTTGTTCATGTAATTGTTTTTATTGGAGTTGCAGTTGGTGGTCTGATTGCAGTTGTGTCTCTTCTTGTGGTTGTTATGGTGGTTGATGTTGTTACTATTGTCATCATTGGCTTTTGCTGTGAATGTTTTTGAAGTAAATGTATTTGTTGTGTTTGTTTTGCTGGAGGTGGTTGTTGTTGTTATTGTTTTTGATGTAAATGTAGTAGTAGTTGTTGTTGTTGTTGTTGTTGTGGTGGGGGCGGGGGTTATTATTGGATTTGTTATGGTTGTTATGGTGGAGCTTGTTGTTGCTGTGGTTGTTTTTGATGTAAATATATTTGTTGTGGTTGTTATGGTGGAGGTTGTTGTTATTTGTTGTTGTTTTTGATGTAAATATATTTGTTGTGGTTGTTATGGTGGATGTTGTTGTTGTTGTTGTTGTTGTTGTTGTTGTTGTTGTTGTTTTTGATGTAAATATATTTATTGTGGTTGTTATGGTGGAGGTGGTTGTTGTTGCTGCTGTTGTTGTTGTTGTTTTTGATGTAAATATATTTGTTGTGGTTATGGAGGAGGTGATTGTTGTTGCTGTGGTTGTTTTTGATGTAAATGTATTTGTTGTGGTTGTTATGGTGGAGGTTGTTGTTGTTGTGGTTGTTTTTGATGTAAATGTATTTGTTGTGGTTGTTATGGTGGAGGTGGTTGTTGTTGTTGTTGTGGTGGTGGTGATGGTGGTGGTAATTGCTGGATTTGTTGTGGTTGTTATGATGGATGTGGTTGTTGTTGTTGTTGTTATTGTTTTTGATGTAAATGTAGTAGTTGTTGTTGTGTTGATGGTTATTGTTGGATTTGTTGTGGTTGTTATAGTGGAGGTGGTTGTTGTTTTTGTTGTGGTGGTGGTGGTTATTGTTGGATTTGTTGTGGTTGTTATAGTGGAGGTGGTTGTTGTTTTTGTTGTTGTGGTGGTGGCAGTTATTGTTGAATTTGTTGTGGTTGTTATTCTAAGATAAGAAATTTAATGTCACTACTGTACATGACGCGGAAAAACTAGTTCATGCTTTTGTTACCTCCAGGTTGGATTATTGTAATGCCTTACTGTCTGGATGTTCCAATAAGTGCATAAACAAGCTCCAGTTAGTTCAAAATGCAGCAGCAAGAGTCCTTACTAGAACTAGAAAATATGACCCCATCACCCCTGTCTTATCCACACTGCATTGGCTCCCAATCAAATTTCATATTGATTATAAAATACTACTATTGACCTTTAAAGCACTGAATGTTCTCGCACCACAGTACCTGTGTTAGGCCTTGGGACTATCTTGGCCTCTAGAGGCCGCTATTATGTCTTTACCATGTCATGTTTGTTTTGACAGCTAGGGGGTTTGTGTTTTTGTTTTGTCAGCCATGTGCTTCTTTGTTTTTCATGTGCCTTTTGCCCCACCTTGTCTTAATTGCCAATTTTGTCCTGGTCATGTGTTCAATTACTTTGGGTATTTATACTACCCCATTTTGTCCTGCTAGTCACTGAGTCTTTGTGTTGTTTTATGGTTAGTCTCTTGTGTTCTACGTGCCCTAGCCCTTTGTCTTTGTTTTTGGTAGTTTCTCTTTGGGACATTTTGACTATTTTTTGTTACTTGATACTTTGCCTTTTGTATCTTCTGTGCATTTTGATTTTTTCCTTCTCTTCCTTGGTTTTGGATTTTTTGAACTCTTGGAACTTTTGGGTTTTTTTTTTTCTTTTACATTCTGTGTGTTTGGATTTACCTGTCTGGCCGATATTTTTTCCCTTTGTGGATTTTTGTTTCTTCCCAAGCTGTGGATTTTTTCTGGACTTCTGAGCTTTGGCAAATAAACTTTATTTAACCTTAACTTTGTTCTCACTCCTCTGCACTTGAGTCATCTCTCTGCTTAGCCTAGAGGGTGTTTGCTGGGTTACTATGCCAGCAACCCAGGTTCAATTCCCAGCTCACCCTAACAGAAAGACTCAGTCATGACTGACTCAGCAGAGGCTTCTTCAGCTGTCTTTCAGAGGATAATGGCTGCTTTAACAAGCTTTGGGGCTACCATGGACACTCAGGGACAAGCACTTGTAGGCCAACAAGAGACCCTTGCTCGCCACGATGCACTGCTTCAGCAAATTGGGAAGGCCCTTGCATGGCTCCTCCTGTTCCTCCCTCTGCTCCAGCACCAGTCTCTCCTGCCACACTCCCTCCTTCACCTCATGAACCCTGCCTTCCTGCACCACAGAGGTATGACGGTGAGTGCCGGGAGTTCCTTACCCAGTGTCAACTCACCTTCGAGCTCCAGCCTACCACCTACACTACTGACTGCAGCAAGATTGCATATGTAATAACATTGTTAGTGGATAAGGCACGAACTTGGGCAACAGCCATCTGGCAGAGACAGGGACCCGAGTGTTCTGATTTCAAGATGTTTACGGAGGAGATGCTTCGTGTTTTTGATCAGTCGGACATCAGCAAGGATGCAGCCAGGAAGCTCATGTCCATCCGGCAGGGAGGAAGTGTCGCAGACTATGCCATCTTGTTCCAGATGCTCGCAGCAGTCAGTGGATGGAATGAGACTGCCCTGGCTTCAGCTTTCCACCATGGTCTGTCTGACTCCATCAAAGACGGTCTGGCCTCGATAGGCTGCCCAAGTGACCTTGAAACTCTGATCTCACATGCCATTCACCTTGATAAAAGGATTAGAGAGCGTAGCCAAGACCGGAGCTTCCCTTACCTCATTGCTTCAACCTGGAGTCAAATCAAATCAAATCAAATCAAGTTTATTTGTACAGCACTTTTAACAATAAACATTGTCGCAAAGCAGCTTTACAGAATTTGAATGACTTAAAACATGAGCTAATTTTATCCCTAATCTATCCCCAATGAGCAAGCCTGTGGCGACGGTGGCAAGGAAAAACTCCCTCAGACGACATGAGGAAGAAACCTCGAGAGGAACCAGACTCAAAAGGGAACCCATCCTCATTTGGGCAACAACAGACAGCCTGACTATAATATTAACAGTTTTAACAGGTATAACCCTCAACTGTCCTCATGGGGCCGTCCTTCACAGGAGTGCAAGCAAGGATCAAGCAGGTCCGAGGGGCAGAAGAGGCCAGCATCTCAATCCCAGGATCAACATGTAACTCAGAGGGACAGATGGGGGGGGAGAGAAAGAAAACACGTTGTTAGGTATGCCCTAAAAATGACAAGTATTAAATCTGTGTGGTAGGCTCGCAGAGACGAGAGTCTTTACACCAGGCATGACGTAAGTGGAGTCCGTCCACTTCATCCAGTGTTTGTCCGGAGCCCATGCAAGTTGGCCGTACTCGTCTCTCCGCATCTGAGAGGGAGTGCAGGAGGAGGGACAAGTAGCTGCATCTACTGTGGCAAGCCTGGCCATTTCCGAGCGTCATGTCCCGAGCTCTTGGGGAAAAGGACCGTCCTGTCCAGCCGAGGGAGGGTTGTGACGGGGACTACCCTCTCTCCCGAACTTCCTGGCCAAGGAGTCTACATCCCTGTCTCCATCTCCTGGGGTGAGTCCATCCACTCGTCAAGCATTGTTAGACTCTGGGGCTGCTGGAAATTTTATGGATGTTCACTTTGCCCGAAGAATCAATGTCCCTATTGTACCCCTTGAAGCGCCGTTGTCTGTGTCTGCTCTGGATGGCCAAGCTTTAGGTGATGATAGAGTCACCCAAGTAACTTCTCCAGTTTTTCTCCAGTCTCAAGGTCACAGAGAAGAAATATCCCTGCACCTGATTCATTCACCAGAGTTCCCAGTGATTCTAGGCTTTCCTTGGCTCACCCGCCACAACCCTCGCATAGACTGGGCAACAAACCAGGTTGTGGAATGGGGCCCTACATGCCATGCCTCTTGTCTGCTCTCTAGTTCTCCTGTGTCTCCTGCCAAGCCCCCTGATCTCACCGAGTTATCTCAAGTTCCCACAGAGTACTGTGATTTGAAGGAGGTTTTTAGCAAGAGTAGGGCCGCCACTCTTCCTCCTCACCGTGCCTATGACTGTGCCATAGACTTGCTCCCCAGTGCTACCCCTCCTCGGGGCAGGCTGTTCTCCCTTTCTCAGCCAGAATGCAAGGCCATGGATGAATACATCAAGGATGCCCTGGCCTCGGGGTTCATCTGCCCCTCCACCTCACCTGCTGGTGCAGGCTTCTTCTTTGTTGGCAAGAAGGATGGGGGACTGCAACTGTGTATTGACTACAGGGGCCTGAATAAGATCAGTGTGCAACCGCTATCCCCTTCCGCTAATGTCCACCGCATTTGACCTGCTCCAAGGTGCTACTGTCTTCACTAAGTTGGATTTATGAAACGCATACCACCTCATCCATATCCGACAGGGACACGAATGGAAGACTGCCTTTAACACCCCATCGGGACATTATGAGTACCAAGTGATGCCCTTTGGACTCACTAATGCACCAGCAGTCTTTCAGGCCCTTATCAATGACGTCCTGGGGGAGATGATCAACAAATTTTGTTTACCTCGATGACATTTTAATATTCTCCAAGACCTTGCATGAGCACCACCACCATGTCCATCAGGTTCTTCAGAGGCTGCTAAAGAACAACCTGTTTGTGAAAGCCCAGAAATGTGAATTTCATGTCCCAGAGGCCTCCTTTCTGGTCTTTATTGTATGGACGGGACAACTACAGATGGATCCAGCCAAAACCCTGGCCGTCCAGGACTGGCCCACTCCCAAGTCCGTGAAAGAGGTCCAGTGGTTTTTAGGATTTGCGAACTTCTACCGCAAGTTTGTCAGAAACTTCAGTTCAGTAGCAGCACCCATATCTGACCTCACCAAAAGGACAGGTGAGTCTTTTGTCTGGTCTCCTCAGGCAGAGAGGGCTTTCAAGGACCTCAAGCACTGGTTCTGTACTGCACCCATTCTGGTCCTCCCTGACACATCGCAACCCTTCGTTGTCGAGGTGGATGCTTCGGACAGTGGCATCGGCGCTGTCCTCTCTCAACGTTCGGATGGAAGGTTGCACCCCTGTGCATACTTCTCCCACCGTCTGAGTCCTGCGGAGTCCCGTTATGATGTGGGTGATTGAGAACTGCTTGCTGTCAAACTGGCCCTTGAGGAGTGGAGGCACTGGCTGGAGGGAGCCCAACATCCATTCCTGGTTTGGACGGACCACAAGAACCTGGAGTACCTCCAACAGGCCAAGAGACTTAATCCTCGACAGGCTAGGTGGGCCTTGTTTTTCAGTCGGTTCGATTTCACCCTGTTGTACCACCCCGGCTCAAAGAACACCAAACCTGACGCTCTTTCCAGACAGTTCTCTTCCACTAACAGGGAAAGTGAAGTTGGGCCTATTATCCCTGTGTCCCGAATTGTGGCCCCTGTCCGCTGGGGTATTGAGGAGGCTGTCCGACGAGCTCAACACCAGGACCCCAGTCCTGGGACGGGGCCACCTGGTCTCTTGTACATTCCATGTCAAGCCCGGGCCAAGGTTCTCCAGTGGGGTCATTTGTCCCCTCTCACTGCTCACCTGGGAGCTTGGAGGACCCTGGATTTCCTGAAGAGATGCTTCTGGTGGCCAGGCATGGAGAAAGAAGTGAGGTCATTCGTCCTGTCCTGTGAAGTGTGCACCAGAAGCAAGAACCCACGGCAGCATCCCCAGGGCCTCCTGCATCCTCTGCCCATTCCTCGGCATCCCTGGTCTCATGTGGCAGTCGACTTCATCACGGGCCTCCCAGATTCACAAGGTAATGCTGTCATTCTAGTTATAGTCGACAGGTTCTCAAAGGCCTGTCATTTCATACTTCTATGCAAGCTCCCTTCTGCCCTTGAGACTGCCAAACTAATGTTCACCCATGTCTTCCGAGTCTTCAAACTTCCACAGGACATCGTCTCCGACCGAGGGCCCCAGTTCTCCTCCTGAGTGTGGCAGGCGTTCTGCAAGCTGATCGGGGCCACTGCCAGCCTCTCCTCTGGGTTCCATCCCCAGTCTAATGGCCAGACTGAGAGGCTCAACCAGGACCTGGAAACCACCTTGCGAGGCCTGGCGATGGACAACCCGACGTCATGGAGCACCTGGTTGCCATGGGCGGAGTACGCCCATAATACCCTTCAGTCATCAGCCACCAGGTTGTCTCCATTCCAATGCCAATTTGGGTTCCAGCTGCCTTTGTTTCCGGAACAGGAGGAGGACACTGGGGTGCCCTCGGTCAACCATTTCCTGAGACGGTGTCGTAAGATCTGGAACAAGGTCCGGAGGACTCTAATCTGTACTTGCAGGGCTAACCAGACTCAGGCCAACTGCCATAGACAGCCTGCCCACAGTTTTCGCCCTGGACAGCGGGTTTGGTTGTCCGCCAAAGACCTTCCTTTACGGGTGGAGAACAGCAAACTTTCCCCTCGTTATGTTGGTCCCTTCAAGGTAGTGCGCAGAGTGAACCCTGTGGCCTACCGGCTCCAGTTGCCCTGGTCGATGAGAATCAACCCCACATTCCATGTGTCCCTGTTGTGGCCCGTAATGTCGTCCCCTTATGCCCCTGCCCCTAGGAGTCCCCCGCCTCCCCGCATCCTCCGTGGACAGACTGTGTTCACCATGCGCTGCCTGCTGGACTCCCGCCAGGTCCGTGGCGGCCTCCAGTACCTAGTTGACTGGGAGGGCTATGGGCCTGAGGAGCGCTGTTGGGTCCCCGCTAGGGACATATTGGACAAAGAACTTTGTCAGGACTTCCATTTGGCCCATCCTGATTGCCCTGGGAACGTCAGGAGACGCTCCTTGAGGGGGGGTCCTGTTAGGCCTTGGGACTATCTTGGCCTCTAGAGGCCGCTATTATGTCTTTACCATGTCATGTTTGTTTTGACAGCTAGGGGGTTTGTGTTTTTGTTTTGTCAGCCATGTGCTTCTTTGTTTTTCATGTGCATTTTACCCCACCTTGTCTTAATTGCCAATTTTGTCCTGGTCATGTGTTCAATTACTTTGGGTATTTATACTACCCCATTTTGTCCTGCTAGTCACTGAGCCTTTGTGTTTTATGGTTAGTCTCTTGTGTTCTACGTGCCCTAGCCCTTTGTCTTTGTTTTTGGTAGTTTCTCTTTGGGACATTTTGACTATTTTTTGTTACTTGATACTTTGCCTTTTGTATCTTCTGTGCATTTGGATTTTTTCCTTCTCTTCCTTGGTTTTGGATTTTTTTGAACTCTTGGAACTTTTGTTTTTTTATTTCTTTTACCTTCTGTGTGTTTGGATTTACCTGTCTGGCCAATATTTTTTCCCTTTGTGGATTTTTGTTTATTCCCAAGCTGTGGATTTTTTTCTGGACTACTGAGCTTTGGCAAATAAACTTTATTTAACCTTAACTTTGTTATCACTCCTCTACACTTGAGTCATCCCTCTGCTTAGCCTAGAAGGTGTTTGCTGGGTTACTATGCCAGTGACCCAGGTTCAATTCCCAGCTCACCCTAACACCTGAGTGAACTTCTGCTCCTCTATGACCTGCCACGCCTACTTAGATCAAAAGGTGCAGGCTATCTGCTGGTACCTCATATAGTGAAGGCTACATCAGGGGACGGAGCCTTTTCTTACAAAGCCCCAAAGTTATGGAACAGCCTTCCAAGTAGTGTTCGGGAATCAGACACAGTCTCAGTGTTTAAGTCTCGGCTGAAAACACATCTGTTTAGTCAAGCCTTGTGTTAATGGTGTTTATGAGGAGGTAAAGGTGTAGATCTGGAGGGTCCTCAGACAGAGTGTTTTGGTAAACTGGGATGTATGGATGCTGTCAGTCCCCACTCACTTGCTCACTCGAGTTTGTTGACGGTGTAGTGGCTGCTGCTTTATGTCCTGGGGCCCCTCATGCCTGTGTTACCTTCTGGCTCTCCCCTTTTAGTTATGCTGTCATAGTTAGTTTTGCCAAAGTCCCTGCTTGTACTCAGTGCAATATGAATACTGTTCCTACTTATTCAGGTGACATTGGGCATACCTACAACCTGTGTTTTCTCTCCCCCCCCCCTCCAATCTGTCCCTCTGAGTTACATGTCGGTCCTGAGATCGAGATGCTGAACTCTCCTGCTCCTCAGACCTGCCTGATCCATCCTGGTGCCCTGTGTCTGGTTGGAGTCTCACTGCATCGCTCCTGTGGAGGATGGCCCCATGTGGACAGTTGGGGGTCGCGCCTGGAGGACGCTCTGGACTCTTGCAGTGGTGCTTTTGTGGCTGGGGACTGCAGTTGACTTGCTGACTTTGGGACTGCGGTTGTCAAACGGTTTTGCGCTCGGGTTTCCATCGGTGGGGGGTTTATAGCATCAACGAAGCTGACTTTATGCTAGAACTGTTAATGTTATAGTCATGTTGTCTGTTGTTGCCCAGATGAGGATGGGTTCCCTTTTGAGTCTGGTTCCTCTCGAGGTTTCTTCCTCATGTCGTCTGAGGGAGTTTTTCCTTGCCACCGTTGCCACAGGCTTCATCATTGGGGATAGATTAGGGATAAAATTAGCTCATATTTTAAGTCATTCAAATTCTGTAAAACTGCTTTGCGACAATGTTTATTGTTAAAAGTGCGATACAAATAAACTTGGCTTGACTTGTTATGGTGGAGGTGGTGGTTGTTGTTGCTATAGTTGTTTTTGATGTAAATGTATTTGTTATGGTTGTTATGGTGGAGGTGTTTTTTGTTGTTGTTGTTGTTATCATTGTTCTTGTTGGATTTGTTGTGGTTGTTATGGGGAGGTGCTTGCTGTTGTGGTTATTGCTGTTGCTGGACTCCTTGTGGTTGTTGTGGTTGCTGTTGTTGTTGGACCTTTTGTGGTTGTTATGGTGCTCGGTGTTGTTACTGTGGTTATCATTGTTGTTCTTGTTGTGGTTGTTTTTATGTAGGTGCAGTTGTTGTGGCTGCTCATATTCTTGTGGTTGTTATTATAGTTGGTGTTGTTATGTTTGTTGATACAAATATGGTTGTTTATCCATTGTTATTAAAAATGTTGTTGTGGTTATGTGGTTGTTGCTTTTGTTGTGGTTGTTGTTTTCATGGTTGATATTATTGAAAATGTTGTTGTGTGGTTGTGTTTGTTGTAGTATGTTATTGTAGATGTTTTTGTTGTGTTTGTTTGATGTAGTTGGTATTGTTGTGATTGTTGCAGTTGGTTTTGTGATAGTTGTTGTTGTTGCTGTCGTCATTACTCTGTATCCAGGATCCTCTTTAAGTGAAGCGGTGTTAATGGGAGAGCCGGACTGCCACAGCGTCTCCTTCACACTGCAACCGTACAGGAACACGTTCTTCTTCCTCGAGTGACCGTGATAATCACAGAACACCTGGGGGGGGGGAGAGAGAGAAAGGAGAGAGAGTGAGGGGAGGGTGGGAGGGAGAGAAGAGCAGGAGAGGGGAGAGAAAGAGGAGAGGGGGGAGAGAGACGGGGAGGAGGGAGAGGAGAGAGTGGGGGAGGAGGGAGAGGAGAGAGTGGGGGAGGAGGGAGAGGAGAGAGGGGAGGGGAGAGGAGAGAGGGGAGGGGAGGGAGATTGGGGTGGGGAGGGGAGGGGGAGAGAAAGAGGGGAGGGGGGAGATAGGAGGGAGATTGGGGAGGGGGGAGAGAGAGGACGGAGATTGGGGAGGGGGGAGAGAGATGGGAGGGGACGGGGAGAGAGAAGAGAGAGGAGGGAGAGAGAGGGAAGAGAGAGGAGGGAGATTGGGGAGGGGAAGAGAGAGGAGGGAGATTGGGGAGAGAGAGGAGGGAGATTGGGGAGAGAGAGAGAGGAGGGAGATTGGGGAGGGGGAGAGAGAGAGGAGGGAGATTGGGGAGGGGGAGAGAGAGAGGAGGGAGATTGGGGAGAGAGAGAGAGAGAGGAGGGAGATTGGGGAGAGAGAGGGAGGAGGGAGATTGGGGAGAGAGGGAGGAGGGAGATTGGGGAGAGAGAGAGGAGGGAGATTGGGGAGAGAGAAGAGAGAGGAGGGAGATTGGGGAGAGAGAAGAGAGAGGAGGGAGATAGGGGGGAGAGAGAGGACGGAGATTGGGGAGGGGGGAGAGAGATGGGAGGGGACGGGGAGAGAGAAGAGAGAGGAGGGAGAGAGAGGGAAGAGAGAGGAGGGAGATTGGGGAGGGGAAGAGAGAGGAGGGAGATTGGGGAGAGAGAGGAGGGAGATTGGGGAGAGAGAGAGAGGAGGGAGATTGGGGAGGGGGAGAGAGAGAGGAGGGAGATTGGGGAGGGGGAGAGAGAGAGGAGGGAGATTGGGGAGAGAGAGAGAGAGAGGAGGGAGATTGGGGAGAGAGAGGGAGGAGGGAGATTGGGGAGAGAGGGAGGAGGGAGATTGGGGAGAGAGAGAGGAGGGAGATTGGGGAGAGAGAAGAGAGAGGAGGGAGATTGGGGAGAGAGAAGAGAGAGGAGGGAGATTGGGGAGAGAGAGAGAGATTATGCATTTTATTTTACTTTGTTCATGAATTTTGTGTGTGTGTGTGTGTGTGTGTGTGTGTGTGTGTGTGTGTACATAATAAACAAAGTTATTAGTATTTGTGCATGATCGTACTGTTTGTATTATTATTTGGGGTCTCCTGGCAGTCACACTAATCATATACAATAAACTCAAAGTAAACTGTGTGTGTATTTGTGTGTGTGTGTGTGTGTGTGTGTGCGTGCGCACATGCAAATCCAATTACTGTTCTGACAGTAAAAATACACACTGTAGAACTGCCAAGGTTGAAGGAGTGTGAGATGGTGTCTGTCACCGTGACTCGAACAGGAAGTGTTTGCGGCTCGCTGCTTTTGAGCCTCACACCAAACTGTTATGGTTTCAATTTTAATGATGCATCAGTGACTGGAATAATTACACAACTCTCCTTCAAACAAACTCCACTTAAAGGAGCAGTGTGGCTAAAATATCCCTTTAACCCCAATCAGCAGAGAATTGAGCTCACTTTACTCCACCACGCCGCTGCTGCTGAGTTCTGGGCTCTGATTAGTCGGAACTTGTTGATTAGTTTCCTATCACAACAGTTCTGACTGTAGTGCAGCTACAAATCACAGGTTCATGTTAATGCACTTGTTTTAACATCTTATCGTTTCTATAGTAACTCCTCATTCTCCATGGAAACATCACTGGTAAGTTGGTGTGGTATGAGAGGAATAAAACACTCGAGGACGCGCTGTTAAAGGAAAATAATCAGTTGCACTGTGGGAACTGCAACACCACCAGGAAGTGAGTGAAACATGTCGTTTACACATCTGTTGGTGTGTTTCTTTTTACCACTCATAATTGTCAAAATGTCAAGAGCAGCAATTACACCCAATCTGAGTACACACACACACACACACACACTGACCATAATGGCCTCCATGCCACAAAACACTTTTATAAATCCGATTTAATGATCGATGATTATAAAGTGAAGCTCGGACGTGCTGCTCTGACAGGAGTGTAATTGGGGCCAGAGTCTGATGTCACACGATTCCTCAGTGAAGATTTCAGCTTGGAAGTGTCCAGTCAAAACGACAGGCTGATTCAGACATGTTAGGAATGCTGCATTCCTTACTCAAGAGCCTTTTTTATAATTGATGAAATAATAGTCCTTCTGAGAAGCTGCTAGTCGTCTGTGAGGGGCGTGATCAGTTTAGTCGCATATATCATGTACCTACACTCACTCAGCAGCCACTTTAATAGGAACTAGTTGTTGATTGTAAGATCCCTGTTCTTGGCTGCAGGAGTGGAACCCAGTGTGTTCTTCTGTCTGCTGTTGCATGCTGAGATGCTTTTCTGCTCACCACGGTTGTAAAGAGTGATTATATGAGTTACTATATCCTTCCAATCTGTCCATTTCCCTCTGACCCTCTCTTATCAACAAGGCGTTTGTTTCCACCCACAGAACTGTCGCTCACTCACTCAGTGTTTTTTGTTTTCTGCACCATTCTGTGTAAACTCTAGAGACTGTTGTGTGTGAAAACCCCAGGAGATCAGCAGCTTCTGAAATACTCAAACCAGTCCATCTGACTCAAACCAACACCCATACCACAGTGACAGAAAGTCACACAAAAATTGAGATCACAGTTTTTCCCGTTCTGATGTTTGAACGTTGTGAACATTAACTGAAGCTCCTGATTTGTATCTGTCTGATTTGATGCGTCGTGCTGCTGTCGAGGGATCGGCTGATTACAGAACTGGAGAAAACAGCAGGGGGATGGGTGTTCCTAATAAAGTGGCCAATTTATACAACTTTAAAGAAGCTACAAGACACTAAATTGAGGTCATAAAATCATAACAGATTTCACTGTGCTTTTAATTCCCTATCTGGATTTGTCAAATAAATCAGGGCGTGTCTGTATTGCATGTTTCACTGGCAGAAAATCACCGGCTTCATCCCACGTGGGTTTTGTTTCTATGACAACAATATATTGACAACGTATCACCACTTTAACTGCCATTGTTCGATGGGCTAGCATCACCCCTTTGCTTTTTATTATCTCTCTGTCATTCTGATAGCTCAGAATGGACAGACTCAGCCTACAGAACAAGCTTCTCCTCTGTTTTCTTGGTTACCATGGTGACAAGTCCAGGCCATATGATCGGTTGCCTGAAAAGGAGTGGCAGTGATGACACCAGCGCCTTTCTGAAGAGCTATGTTGACGCCTACAGTTTGGACAGTGACTTTAATTTTGTTGTCGCAGCTACATTCGCACATCGGAGAGTAAACTCTTCAGTCAGGTTGAGAGTTGAGCTCGACGGTCTTAACATGCACGTCATGTGACTTTCGAGAGTTAAAGACTCTCACCGTTCTTGGATTACAGTCAGTCTGAGCTCGGCCACGCCCGGTGTTTAAAATCCACCAGTAAGAGGACACAGAGAATTACACTCAGGACAGCTGCTCAGATGTTAGAAGAAACTTTAAATGAAACAAGAGTGATTCGTTGAAATGTGGCAGCAGAAAGAACGTTCCATCAACGTTTCATCACAGTTTTATCACAACGGGACACAAAGGATTCATTCGAGCTGCCTGGTGAGGACGTAGTGAGATTATTAACACACACACTCTGTTCATCAGCTGATTTACAGCCACACACACACACACACGCACACACACGCACACACACACACAGGCAGGCCTCACCAGCGGGGTTTTGCCGATGCTGCAGAGGTAATACAGCAGTCCTTTAGTGTGATAGATGGTGGGACTGAGGACGGGACTCGGCTTCAGCCACTGACGGTTCAGATCATCAGCACTGAGAGAGCAACGGTGGCTGAGCGCAAAAAGAAAGAAAGAAAGAAAAATAATAATAACCTTGAGTGCTATACAAATAAAATTTATTATTATTATTATTATTATTATTATTACACTCTAAGCTAAATTTTAGGGGAAAAAAGTGTTTTTTTCTTCTTTTTTTCCTGTTTTTTTTTTTTTTTTTGCTTTAATCAACACCATGCTAACCTTTGGCCCAGAAGAAGAGAAAAGAAGAATGTGAAGGGATGCAAAAACAGAAAGAAAGAAAGAAAGAAAGAAAGAAAGAAAGAAAGAAAGAAAGAAAGAAAGAACTTCAAATTTCAACTTTATTGTCCCCAGAGGGTAAGAAGGAAGGAAGGAAGGAAAGAATCACCAGAACAGAACAAATTAATAATAAACAAACAAAAGAAAGGAAAGAATGAAATGCTAACTGTCTGACTGTGAAACATTGATAAAGTTGTGGAACATCGTGGTTTATTCTGTGGTAGGAGAGCGAGACTGTCTCATCCACACACACACACACACACACACACACATACACACTCACTCACACACACTCACACACTCACACTCTCTTTAGGAAGTTCAATAGTTCAGTTTAGTCCGTTGCTCACAGTGACCTGCAGTTTAAGGGCTGAATTGTTTTTTGTTGCGTGTTTTAATGAGGTTACACTCTCATTCGCCCCTGCAGCCTCCACTGGGCCCCGCGTACAAAACACACAGCGCTCTGTCGAGCGAGGGATGAAAAAGAGGAAGAGAAGAGAATGACAGTACACTGAAGACACATTTTTCTTTGTTTTGTTCTTTTTTCTTTCTAGCAGAGGAAGGCAAATTTAAGAAAGGTAATTAAAAAAGGAGAGAAATTTCTAGAAAATAAAATGAGACTCGTTTGTCAATTTTGTAATAAATTTGTGTGTAAATGTTTTAGTGGCCAAATAAAACTAAAAATCCTCTCAATATTTACAAGCGTTTACTAATTTCCTGAAAAACACCAACTAGTATGTTTGCAGCACATTTACATTTAACCACACCCTCAAAACGCCATAAAAGGCAAAGAGACCTGAAAATGAGAAACTGGAGGCTGAAAGAGTGAAAGAAAGAAAGAGCGCCTCCTCAGCACAGCAAGGACGAAATCTTCCACTAAAGCAGCTCAGCCACTGCAGCGCCTCGGCTGCCTCTCTCACACACACACACACACACACACACACACACACACACACACACACAAGCTCCTCCTCCTTTTATAGGGGGCCATTACTTTTGTTCTCATTAAATGCCTGATTTTGTTTATGAACATTTTTCCAGTGAACTGGATTTTCATGAACACCATGTTTCTTATGTAAGTGGACCTGTGAATGAGGCCCAGTATGAGAGAAGAGAAGAGAAGAGAAGAGAAGAGAAGAGAAGAGAAGAGAAGAGAAGAGAAGAGAAGAGAAGAGAAGAGAAGAGAAGAGAAGAGAAGAGAAGAGAAGAGAATTCAAGAAGTGATGAGCAAAGACTTTAAAAAGAAATCAGTGAAGAAGAAAAGAAAATTATAGCAGAAAAAGAGATTACTAGAGAAGGAATGATGTGAAAAAAGAACACGAGAAGAAGAAGAAGAAACAAAAGAAGAAAGCAGACAAGAAAGGAGAAATGAAGAGAAGTGGACAATATATTAGGCAAAAGAAGAAAAGAATAAATAGAAAAATACAGAAGACAATCGGAGAACGAGAGGGATATGGAGAAAATGGAGGAAGAAAAGGAGAGAACAGCAGTGAACTGAAGAAAAAGAGAACAATGAGAACTAAAGAACTAAAATTAATTTAATTAAAGAATTAAGAAACAAAAAGCTATTTTTAAAAAAAGTAGAGACACAAACTGAAACTTTGAAATAAAAAAACAACTCAAGGTCGAATTAAAAACAAACAAGAGTTAAAATCTAAATTAAAATCAATGTTGTGGTGTTCGGGATGTAAAACTTCATTAGCAGCTTTAATCAGGAACCAGAGGCCAAGACTTTAACGATGGAGAACACTGTCAATCACTCTGTGTGTGTGTGTGTGTGTGTGTGTGTGTGTGTGTGAGAGAGACAGTGTATTAGGCATCATTCCAAAACAGACAGCATGAGAAATTTCTGATTAATTACAGTGAATGTCACTGTTAATTACTTCAGTCCCACAGTCCCAGTCTATAGATCTATGAGTCTTAATTAGTCCCAGTCTATAGATCTATGAGTCTTAATTATTCTCAGGTTACAGAGCTCTGAGTCTTAATTAGTCCCAGTTTATAGCTCTTTGAGTCTTAAGTAGTCCTAGTCTATGGCTCTCCGAGTCTTACTTTAATTAGTCCCATGCTATAGAGCACTGAGTCTTAATTAGTCCCATTCTATAGAGGGCTGAGTCTTAATTAGTCCCATTCTATAGAGCACTGAGTCTTAATTAGTCCCATTCTATAGAGCACTGAGTCTTAATTAGTCCTATTCTATAGAGCACTGAGTCTTAATTAGTCCCATTCTATAGAGCACTGAGTCTTAATTAGTCCCATTCTATAGAGCACTGAGTCTTAATTAGTCCCAGTCTATAGAGCACTGAGTCTTAATTAGTTCCCATCTAAGAGCTCTGGATCTTAATTAGTCCCAGTCTATAAAGCTTCAAGTCTTAATTAGTCCCAGTCTATAAAGCTCCAAGTCTTAATTAGTCCCAGTCTATCGGATACTGAGTCTTGGTTAATCGCAGGTTTTATGTCTTGGATATCAATTTTTTTTTCTGGATTTACATCTGTGAATGCTGGCAGTGTCTTTTTGAGGAATAAATTTTAATTAAAAGTGTATTTTTATGAATAATAAAATAAAGTATGATGCATTTTGGACCTCACTGAACATGTTGTTGGAAATTACTGCTAAACATTAATATCTTTAATTCTGTATGCATCTTTTAACATTCAATCAACATCTGATATCACACTGTACAATGTTCTCATGCTGTTATGTTTTTACTCCAGCTGTAATAAGGCCAACTGAATATTTCATTGTGCTGTAAAACCATTTGACATGATGTATGACTCTATAAAACTGAATTAACGTAATGAAAATTTGAATACTCATTACGAAGTAAGCATAAATCAGGGCTCAGACTCTCAAAACCAATCTTGCTTATTGGAAATCGCATCACTGCCTACACACCCCTTATATTTGCTTCATTTTTCCATAACTGCTCAGCCAAACGAGAGGAATATTAAAGCGCCTCCTGAGTTTCTCTCTTTCGTCAGATAAATGATTTTCCTAACAGGGCCAAATAAGCAAACATCTGAATATTCAAAACAAAACCAATTCTAATCTCCCTTACATATAGGTTATAAAGCGGTGCTGCCCAGCCGTGCAGATAAAATAAACTCACCATCAGCCTTCCTGTCACAAAGACTTCTTAAAAAGGCAATGAAAATAAACAGAGAAAAAGAGGGGAATAGAGATGAATCAAATAAGGCAGAATATATTATAAAGAAAGGAGAACAAGGAATGGAATATATAAAGAAGAGAGTAAGCCAGACTGAGTGTACCCATGAGAGAGGGGTAAAGAAAGGTGCATGGGTAGGAATGGAGAAATTACTTACACCTTGGGGAAACTGGAGAACCCTGAGGAATCACTACACAGATAAGACCTCAAGCACTAGCTTCAGAAAGCACTAGGGACATTAGAAGCTAAGACAAGAAATAAATCCAGAGCTTGGGACTGGGAGAACCAAGGATATTACAGGTAGGATCATGGAGAACCAAGGAAACTGTATCTATGATGTAGAAAAAAGACCTTGGAAACTTACATTAAAAACCACGAAGGAAATTAGAGGCTAAGGCAACAGATTAAACTACAGCTAGATACTTGCAGAAGCAGGAAATTACGGCTAGGAACTAGGAGAACCAGGGCTAGAAATAAGGGAAACTAGGAAACTTAATCTGTGAAAATCAATCAATCAATCAATCAATCAATCAATCAATAAGAGCTAGAGGACTTCGGAAGTTTGGAAACCCTGAGCTAGGGGCTAAGACCAGAACTTTTAGAACCAGTCGAAATAGGAACTTTAAGAACAACAGGAACTCAGAGACAGATATTGTGATATCTGTGCAATTTAGAAAATGAACCATAGGAACCAAGAAGAGCAGCTCAATGGTGCAGTCGTTGGTTAGCAGTGTTGCTTCCCAGCAAGAAGGTTCTGGGTTCAAACTTCACAGCTGATGGGGCCTTTCTGTGTGGAGTTTGCATGTTCTCCCCATGTCTGCATGGGTTTCCTTCAGGTGCTCCAGTTTCTTCACACAGTTCAAAGACCCCTAGATTGGACAGTATATACTTGAAGCTGGTTCCTGGATAGACTGGGGAGGGGTGTATGAGGAAGGGCATTTGGTGTAAAATGTATGCCAAATCAAATATGTGGAACAGATCCTCCGTGGTGGGGTTGGCACGGTGGTGTAGTGGTTAGCGCTGTCACCTCACAGCAAGAAGATTCTGGGTTTGAGCCCCGTGGCCGGCGAGGGCCTTTCTGTGTGGAGTTTGCATGTTCTGTCCGCGTGGGTTTCCTCCGGGTGCTCCGGTTTCCCCCACAGTCCAAAGACATGCAGGTTAGGTTAACTGGTGACTCTAAATTGACCGTAGGTGTGAATGTGAGTGTGAATGGTTGTGTGTCTCTGTGTGTCGCTCTGTGATGATCTGGCGACTTTTCCAGGGTGTACCCCGCCTCTCGCCCATAGTCAGCTGGGATAGGATCCAGCTCACCCGCGACCATGCACAGGATAAACGGCTACAGATAATGGATGGATGGCTAGATAATGGATGGAGATCCACTGTGGTGACCCTTAACAGGAAAGAAGAAGAACCTTAGGAACCAGGAGAACTTGAGAAATTAAGCAATTCAAGCTAGGGACTAAATGAGCTAGATAAACTAACAGCTATGAAAATCAGGAAGACTACAGCTAGGAAGTCGGAGAACCAGAGCGTCAGTGATGCAGTAGCTCACACGGCCATACCATGAGAAACCAGACTCATTTATAATTAGCTCAGTTGCGCTTCATGAGAACAATTAGAACAATTTGATCTTCAAAACAAAACAATCAGAATCAAAGTCTGTTGAAAACTCAGGGAGGAGGAGCGATTTTCATGAAAGTTTGTTAATCAGCCTAATTAGCAACTTGTTAATGAGAAGTCACAAAAACAGGGAGTAACTTTTGCGCATACTGATTAGATCTTCCAAACAAAATCAGAATCAAAATCCCTTGAACGCTCAAGGAGGAGTAGGGATTTTTGTGAATTGTGGACAGATGGACGGACGGATGACGGACACCGCGTGATGGCAATAGCTCATCAGCCGACAGCCGGTGAGCTAATAATAATAATGAGCTAATAATAACTAGAGAACTAAGAAAACTACAGGAGGAACCGGAGAAGAACTCTGATGCAAAATTAAAGTCTCACACTTTGGGTAACTATCATGTCTTGGCTGATTGATTACTTTCATGATGAACTTCTTAAAAATATGTCATAAAACTTTGAAAAACAACATGAATGACTTGTGAAGAGGAACTTTAGATATATTTCAGTCTTTCCTGAAATAATACAGTCCATCCAGATCAAGTAAAATGTATTAAATGTTGATGAATTATGAAATAAAAAGTATGTCGTGAGCTCACTCTGTTATTGCTTTCTCATTCGTTACTTGTTTAAAAATCTCAGAAGCACTGTTTCACAGCCTCGAGTGCCGGATCGTCCTCTCACTTCATCACACTCTGAAGGGTCGCCGTCATTTCTGTGAAATATGAAATGTATAATGCAATAACGAGTCCTTATTGTTGAAGCAAATTGAAGTGGGATACAGTGAGCCAAATGGAGCTGGGGATGAATTGCTGCTACTTATCCTGAGTGACAGGGTGTCTTTTCTTCGTCTGGGGACAGGAGACGAGACACTGATACAATAATATCGTAATAAAATCAGTGAGTCTGGACAGAAACTTTCACTTCAATATTTAATGTTCCTGATGCTAATTTCGACTAAATTAAAATGCTATTATAACCGAGATGACGAGCTTTAAACCGACAGTTCAAACTTGGGAACATCTGGCTTTTAATTTCATGACTGTTTTCTTTATTAGTCTTTATTTATGAAGAAAATGATCACAATGAAATTGGTTTTATTTGTATAATAATTGGTAAACAAGAACAACAAAAGAAGGTTACGTAATTCTCCGCTAAACTAGGCTAATGTAATAAACAAAAGCAGGATTTTAATGAGGGGTGGCACGGTGGTGTAGTGGTTAGCGCTGTCACCTCACAGCAAGAAGGTCCAGGTTCGAGCCCCGTGGCCGGCGAGGGTCTTTCTGTGTGGAGTTTGCATGTTCTCCCCGTGTCCGCGTGGGTTTCCTCCGGGTGCTCCGGTTTCCCCCACAGTCCAAAGACATGCAGGTTAGGTTAACTGGTGACTCTAAATTGACCGTAGGTGTGAGTGTGAATGGTTGTCTGTGTCTATGTGTCAGCCCTGTGACATACATGTCAACCTTTGGTCAATCAAACCTGTATAACCAACCTCCAAAATCCGTATTTCCCTTATAAAATCCGTATAAGATGCAAATTAAAATAATTTACCTAAAATTTGAATGATAATTAACAATGATATATCCCAGTTACTTTTTATTCAATATTAATAACAATAAACCTTCAGAATGAATACAAAGCTCCAATGTTTGACAAAAACACAAAGTGTTATCAACGTAGTTACGAAGGAAATACTTCGTTGTTTGGAGACAGGTTTCACCGAGCGGCTATTATGCAAGAGACTTCATATTAGCCACAAAGTCAGGAAAATCTGTTCGTAAAATTACGTTATAATGACCAAATACAATGAAAAGTATTTTTCCAGTCTCACCTGTGAAAGGTAATCCCATGTGATCTCGTTTGGACTGTAAACCTGTTGGTACAGTTAAACGCAGCACATGAATGAGGCATCTTTATTCACGGGCGAGGATGACGTATGATTCTACGCAGAAGCCGGCGTCTATGACTTCCCGGTTGGCAGGATTCTCGCAATGCGGTGTGCGCATGATCAAAAGTGGAATGAAGTCTCGCTACCACAAGATAACGCGCGATTTCATAAGACTCTTTACTGGCTGTCTGTGGTGTACAGTACGTTTGTAAATGTTATGCGTTCTTTTATCATCGTGGGAATTGATTAAAGCTCTAAATAAATATTGAAGTTTTTTTTTTAAAGAATCCGTATAACTTTATTTATACGCCCGTATACTACGTTTATTGAATCAAATCAGTATAAAATACGGACATTCCGTATAGGTTGACATGTATGCTGTGATGACCTGGCGACTTGTCCAGGGTGTACCCCGCCTTTCGCCCGTAGTCAGCTGGGATAGGCTCCAGCTTGCCTGAGACCCTGTAGAAGGATAAAGCGGCTACAGATAATGAGATGAGATGAGAATTATGCTCAAGACCTTATGTGTTATCATACAATTAGGTGAAAACTTTCACGTGATATTTGACTCGCTAGATTATTAGCTTCATTAAAGATAGATCCTGAATTAGACTAGCATTCACTGAATAAGTAACGTAGCTAGCTAGCTGTCTTAATGTAAGTAGTGTAACTCGCTAGATTATCAGCTTAGCTAAAAATGGATTCCATATTAGACTGTTATTTACTGAAAAAATAATGTAGCTAGCTAGCTTGTTAGCATTAGTAGCTAGCAAGTAAGGTTGCAATAGTAGCCAGTTCATTTTAAACATAGCAATATACTGTATTTACCACAAATGCAGCTCATATTAGCTCGCATAATTCACTCATTTGTACAAAAAAAATCCTCTGTGTGTGTGTGTGTGTGCACACACACCAATGTTCTATGTAAATATGCATGAGTTCAACCAAATACTCCAGGGGCACTTTTACTTTTCACCCCACCATCACTGCTAAAAGCCCAGCTCATGAATCATTCACCATGTTTTTCAGAGCTTTGGCTTTTTTTTAAACTATTTGTGAACAGTAACCGTGTAGTTAGAGGGAAAATGACACTGTCAATCAGACATGAATAAATTAAGCGGGAAAAAAACAGACTCAATCACATAATTTTGTTTGGTTTGGGGTTTTTGTTTGTTTGTTTGTTTGTTTGTTTTGGGTTTCCCCCCTTTTTTTCTTGTTTCTTTTTCAGCAGGGAATCTTTTAAAAGGTATCTTTAAAGAGAAGCAGATGAACTTTAAGCAGCAGAATTATTTTAAGGCAAAATTATGCAATATGATAATGAGCTTAACTTAAAGCAGTATAAATATTCATACTGCAGTTCGTTTACACCGCATTTGATTTGTGGAAGAAATTAACGATTTGTGAATGTATTAAAGGCAAAATATGAAATATTTAGTGTTACAGTATTGTGTTTATATCAGAGCAATTTTTTTTCAAATTAAATTAAACTAAATGAGACTATTTGAATGTGTTAAACAAAATTAGCGTGATTACTGATGATGATTGGTTGTTATTAGTTGTAGTTAGTCCTCCTGGCTGTAGTTTCCCTGATCCTCAGACTTCCTACCTGTAGTTTATGCAATCTTCTGAACTCTGAGCTGGAGGTTCCTCGCTCCTCCTGGTTTCTAGCTGCAATGTTCCTGGTTCTCCTAGTTCCTAGGTGGAGATTCCATAACTTCCCTTCTTGCTACATGTAGTTTACCTGTTTCTCCTCGTTCTAGTCCATCTACTGATCCATATTTGTATTTTTTTTTTTTTTGGTTTGCCTGCTTCCTGGCTCTAATTTCCCCAGGTGTAGTTTATATAATACTCCTAACTGTAATTTCTCTGGTTCTCCTAGTTCCTACCTGTAGTTTCACTAACATCCTAGTTCCTAGCTGGAACTTCCCTGGTTCTTCTACTTCATCATTGTAGTTCCAAGCTGTAGTTTCTCTGGTTCTCCAAGTTCATAGCAATAGTTTCCCTGTTTCTTTTTGCTCCTAGCTCTAGTTTCCTGGTTCTCTGAGTTCCTAACTGTAGTTTCCTGGTTCCCTTAGTTACTAACTGTAGTTTCCTGATTCTCCCAGTTCCTAACTGTAGATTCCTGGTTCTCTTAGTTCCTAGTGGTAGTTTTCCTGGTTCTCCAAGTTTGTAGCTGTAGTTTCACTGCTTCTCTTAGTTCTCAATTGTAGTTTCCTGGTTCTCTGAGTTCCTAACTGTAGTTTCCTGGTTCTCTGAGTTCCTAACTGTAGTTTCCTGGTTCTTCCAGTTCCTAACTGCAGTTTCCTGGTTCTCTTAGTTCCTAGTGGTAGTTTTCCTGGTTCTCCAAGTTTGTAGCTGTAGTTTCACTGCTTCTCTTAGTTCCCAATGGTAGTTTCCTGGTTCTCCAAGTTCCTAACTGTAGTTTCCTGGTTCTCTTAGTTCCTAGCAGTAGTTTCCCTGGTTCTCAAGTTTGCAGCTGTAGTTTCCATGCTTCTCTTAGTTCCTAGTGGCTGTTTCCTGGTTCTCTGAGTTCCTAGCGGTAGTTTCTGTGGTTATCCAAGTTTGTAGCTATAGCTTAAATGATTTTCTTAGTTCCTAGTGGTAGTTTCCTGGTTCTCAGAGTTCCTAACTGTAGTTTCCTGGTTATCCCAGGCCCTAGCTGTAGTTTCCTGATTCTCTTTGTTCCTAAATTTAGGTTCCTGGTTCTTTTAGTTCCTTGTGGTAGTTTCCCTGGTTTTCCAAGTTTGTAACTTTAGTTTCCATACTTCTCCCCATTCCTAACTGTAGTTTCCCTGCTTCTTCTAGCTCCAAGCTGTTATTTCCCTAGTTCTCCAAGTTCCTAGCTAGAATTTCCCTAGTTTTTCTTCTACCTAGTCAGTTTAAGGTAGTTGAAATAGTGAAATGCTGCTAATTGCTAATGCTAATTATAACACATTGTAAATCATGACCTTTTTGCTGTATTATATTCAGGAAGATGATTTTACCTTTATTATGGGCTCTGTACTTCTTTGAACTCAGTCTATCAGCATGATGCAACATTAAGAGTGAAACACAAACACTTTCAGAAATCTGAAGCCCAGGAGCCGAACTGAATCCATCATATTAGAGATGATAGTTTAATCAGAAGTCTTCATTGCACTTTCGGCTGGTGCTCATCTGATCAGCGTTTCACTCCGAGGTAGATAAAGCAGCAGACTGAGTTGTCAATTCTTACTCACTGACTTGGCTCAATCACACACACTCGCACAGTTTTCGCATGTTTTATCTATATATGTTCCCACACAGGGGCGGCACGGTGGTGGTGGTTAGTGGTGTCACTTCACAGCAAGAAGGTCCAGGTTCGAGCCCCGTGGCCAGCGAGGGCCTTTCTGTGTGGAGTTTGCATGTTCTCCCCGTGTCCGCGTGGGTTTCCTCCGGGTGCTCCAGTTTCCCCCACAGTCCAAAGACATGCAGGTTAGGTTAACTGGTGACTCTAAATTGAGCGTAGGTGTGAATGTGAGTGTGAATGGTTGTCTGTGTCTATGTGTCAGCCCTGTGATGACCTGGCGACTTGTCCAGGGTGTACCCCGCCTTTCGCCCGTAGTCAGCTGGGATAGGATCCAGCTTGCCTGCGATCCTGTAGAACAGGATAAAGCGGCTACAGATAATGAGATGAGATGAGATGTTCCCACACACAGTGTTTCTGTGTTTGTGGCCAACTGTAGCTGCAGCACGTCTTTTCCACATTCCAGCAGGACACAGTGTACAGATGTTTGAGCCCCAACTTGTTTTGGAAACCACTGGATCTGATTTTTTTTTCTCCAAGTCTGATAATTCTACTTAGAGCACCCAATCTGACATATTTTAACCTTGGACATAACCTTTTACTCATCTCATAACACTCCTGTAATCATCGCTTGAGAACCGCCACTGGAGGGCTTGACCTTCATTTGTAGTTTGTTCTTTTTGAGCAATATTTAAACTCTCAAATATTAAAGTCCATTCTTTGTTGCTACAATGAAATTCTGCTTTCTGTACTTTTCTGTACTATGAGTTGGCCTAGTGGTTAGCGTGTCCGCGTCTTGACCGGGAGATTGCAAGTTCTACTCACAGTCGGATCATACCAAAGACCATTATCAGAATGGTACCTACTGCCATTTGATGAGGCGCCACAATACAGTCAAACTCTTGTGGTTAGGCTACCAGAGGACCCGCCCCCCACTGTAACCCTAGTGATGCAAGAGGTTGAGGGCTATAGAAACAGAGATCAGTGCTGCACAAAGTACGAAGATGGGAGACTGCCTGTGAAGCTCAGGTCCTGGTACAGGAAGGACTTTGATACACCTCTGTGCACCCAGAGCAGCTCATTTGCATTCAGATCCTGAATAATGATTTTTAGTATAAATATGGAGGTGACTATAGAAAATCATGTGCACTGATTGGTCAAGAAATTTAGACTACTGTATTTATCTATAATCACCTAAAACAACTTCTTCTTCTTCTTCTGGCTGTTCCTGTTGGGGGTCACCACAGGGAATAATGTCCCTCCATCTCTTCCTCCATATCTATTTCCATCACACCAACACCACATCCTCATGTCCTCCTTCACTATATCCATAAATCTCATCATTGGTCTTCCTCTTTTTCTTCAACCTGACAACTCCATCTTCAGCACTCTTTTCCCAATAAGTCAAATCAAGTTTATTTGTATAGCACTTTTAACAATAAACATTGTCGCAAAGCAGCTTTACAGAATAATAATCACCTCGAGCAACTTGGCAAAATGGTGGCCAATCGCTTCGTCACCGTAAGTGAGGAAGAATTACAAATGATGAAAGAAAATGCTGTTCCTAAAAGCACTAAAGATGCTACAAAGTTTGGTCTAAAACTATGCAAAAGGAAGATGGAGTTGGGATTTATTTTATCGATTTCAAAACAAAGTATTTTATGTGACTCAGCGTAGAGAAGTGACTGGTATTACATTTGCATGCCGCTTTTGAAGTTCGAAACAAATGATTTTTTAATTTAATTTTTAAAAAATAATCACCTGTGTATTTCTACTGAAATAATTATCCGCCTCAACTTCATCTCGGTAATTATTCACCAATATTCTGGGTCTGGAGCTCCAGCACAACCGGCAGACAAAATACTTAAACATCAAACCATAAAATCATAAAAAGAAAAACAAAAGGAGAAAAAAAAAAGAAAAATAAAAAACTCCAGTGAGAAACAGCAGCCAAAATGCACACAGCGTACTCTCAACCAGAAACGGAAATGACTCCGTTGTAATAATATGTAAATTAGATTATTTTTAGGGCGGCACAGTGGTGTAGTGGTTAGCGCTGTCGGCTCACAGCAAGAAGGTCCGGGTTCGAGCCCCGTGGCCGGTGAGGGCCTTTCTGTGTGGAGTTTGCATGTTCTCCCCGTGTCCGCGTGGGTTTCCTCCGGGTGCTCCGGTTTCCCCCACAGTCCAAAGACATGCAGGTTAGGTTAACTGGTGACTCTAAATTGAGCGTAGGTGTGAATGTGAGTGTGAATGGTTGTCTGTGTCTATGTGTCAGCCCTGTGATGACCTGGCGACTTGTCCAGGGTGTACCCTGCCTTTCGCCCGTAGTCAGCTGGGATAGGATCCAGCTTGCTTGCGACCCTGTAGAACAGGATAAAGCGGCTACAGATAATGAGATGAGATTATTTTTAGTGTGTTAATTGTGCCTCATTCCTACAATTATGAAAAAGTTACACCTCTTCTAGGAAAAGCACAAGCATTAAATCCAATATTTGGTTGTCTGTTTTACATTTCAGCACACACTTGGTTTCAGTTTGGTTTGTGTAGGCAGTGAGTGAGAGCTTCAGAGATAAAACAAGCAAAAAAAGCAAAAAAAAAAAAAAATTGTTTTCCGTATGATATGCTTGAATCTTGACCAAAATATAAATTTGGCGTTGTTTCTGCAAGCCATGAATATCATCCAGATAAAGCGTAAATCAGCCAAGGATGTAAAAAAGCAAGGGATTTTATTTTAAACATTTGCTCTCAATCAGTATGCACTATTATACTATTCTGTCCACCAACAGACAGGAACGAGCAAGAATCCAGAGTTTGGAAGTGTTTAATGAGGACCTGTCCATCACACTTCACAGATAAAGTGAGTGCTCCGTGGCAGCTAGACACATTCCACATCCTGATGGATAAACAGCGCTCGGAGCTTCGCACCGTCAGTTTATACTGAATGAAGTGTCTGAAAATATTCATCTCATGACAGGCTGGTGTTTTTATTTTCTTGTATCAGGATTCCACAGCAATCAGAAACACTGTAAATGAGCAGTATGTGGACAGAACATTCAATTCAATATCATGGACGTATAAGGATTTCTCATTTTGTCTTAGTTTTAAATAGTTTATTCTCAAATAACAAGTTTCCAGCCAACAGGATATGTGGATTTTACTCTGGTAAAAAATCCATCTCATTTTTCCGTGAAGCAACAGACAGATCGATCTGTCACACAGCTGTTCGTCCGGGTCACGGCACCACCGGAAAATAAATACAGGAAGATGGCAGGAAACTGTCAAACCTGTCACACTGTACATGGATGCGCAACTTCGCATTTCAGCTCACTTTCATTCAGACAGTGTTTTTAACTGTAAATACGGCCACAAAGCAGCTTTAGGGAGACTCGCGTTCAGGGATTTAATGAACGCTGAGGGCAGCAGAGGGAAGGAGGAATTCTTCTAAATGAGGACGAGGGAGAAAACTTTGACAGCAGCTGAGGTTCAGAAAAACTGTCTCTGTGGGGCAGACGGGTATTTGTTTAAAGACACTAAAATCAGGAGCGTATACAGGACGTGACCCCTAAAGTCTAGACACGAGTCATTAATTGGACTTTTTTACTAGTTAGCACTCACTCACTCACTCACTCACTATCTGTCTTTAAAATGCTTTAATCTGCTTTGAGTGAAGCCTAGCGATTAAATCTCAACAAGTCTCTCTCTCTCTCTGTCTCTCATTCTCTCTCTGTCTCTTTCTCTCTCTGTCTCTCCCTCCCTCTCTCTGTCTCTCTCTTTGTAACTGTCTTTGTCTCTCCCTCTCTCTCTCTCTCTCTCTCTCTCCCTCCCTCTCTCTGTAACTGTCTCTCTCTCTCCCCCTCTCTCACTCCCTCTCTCATGCCCTCTGTCTCTCATTCCCCCCTTCTCTCTCTCTCTCTCTCACGCCCTCTGTCTCTCTCTGTCTCTCTCACTCCCTCTCTCTCGCTGTCTCAGTCTCTCTCTCTCTCTCTCCCTCTCTCACTCCCTCTGTCTCTCATTCCCCTCTCTCTCTCTCACTCTCTCTCTCTCGGTCTCTCTCTCTCACGCCCTCTATCTCTCTCCCCCCCTCTCTCTCTCTCTGTCTCTCTCTCTCACTCCCTCTCTCACTCCCCTCTCTCTGTCTCTCTCTCCCTCCCTCTCACTCTCTCTCACACCCTCTGTCTCTCTCTGTCTCTCTCACTCCCTCTCTCTCTCTGTCTCAGTCTCTCTCTCCCTCTCTCATGCCCTGTCTCTCTCTCACTCCCTCTCTCATGCTCTCTCTCTCTCTCTCTCTCTCTCTCAGTGGTGCCCCACCCAAGCTGTATTCCCGGCTCAGGCCCAGAGTTTCTGGGATACAGTGGGATTCACCTCCAGCGTGACCCAAATAATGTCCTGAGTTAAGATGAATAAAAGTAAATTAATGCGATTTAAATCAATTCAGAACTCCTGAATTCTTGAGTCTGTGGTTTGTTTGTTTGTTTGTTTGGTTTCTAGTTTGGGGTCCAAGCACAAAGTGCTGAAATTTGATTGTTAATTTTTATAATTCTGAGGATGAATCAAATGAAAACCTTGGGGGGGGGGGGGGGGGGGGGTTGCCTATTTTGCTTTATTTACTGCAACTACGTGTCACAAAAACATATCATCATTATTTTATTTTATCCTGTGAACAGCTTCTGAAGAGCCTCAATTATACACTGTTCAGGTTTTTATTTGACTTACTGTCATATTTTAAGTTTTAATTCCAACATTATGAACCTGGTTCTTTATGAACAAATTACAATCCAGGAGACGTAAGACGTAAAAGTCAGAACTGAAGACTTCTGATTCATTTCTTTGCTTTATGATGTCTTTGATTCGCTATGGATTTACACTTCAGACAAATTAAAATAATTTTTTAATATAATATAATATAATGTAATGCATATATACGGATATATATATATATATATATATATATATATATATATATATATATATATATATATATATATAATCTCCTTCTCATCCCCGGCGGGGGGGTGGTATCCATGTCATCCTCATGCTCGGGTCCTCTACCAGAGGCCTGGGAGTTTGAGGGTTCTGCGCAGTATCTTCGATGTTCCTAGGACTGCGCTCTTCTGGACTGAGGCTTCAGATGCTGTTCCTGGGATTTGCTGGAGCCACTCTCCCAGTTTGGGGGTTACTGCCCCAAGTGCCCCCACTACCACAGGGACCACGCAACCCTTGACCTTCCACATCCGTTCCAGCTGCTCTTTCAACCCTTGATACTTCTCAAGTTTCTCATGTTCCTTCTTCCTGATGTTGGCGTCAGCTGGGATCGCCACATCTATCACCACCACCCTCTTCTGCTCTTTGTCCACCACCACTATGTCCGGTTGGTTAGCCAGGATCTGTTTGTCAGTCTGAAAGCTGAAGTCCCACAGAACCTTGGCCCTGTTGTTCTCAGCCACCTTCTGTGGTATGGCCCATTGGGACTTGGGTACTTCTATTCCATACTGGTTGCAGATGTTCCTGTATACTATCCCAGCCACTTGGTTGTGCCTCTCCATGTACGCTGATCCAGCTAGCATCTTACACCCTGCTACTATGTGCTGGACTGTTTCAGGGGCTTCTTTGCACAGTCTGCATCTTGGGTCTGATCTACTCTGGTAGATCCTGGCCTCTATGGCTCTTGTGCTTATGGCCTGTTCTTGTGCTGCCATGATTAGTGCCTCTGTGCTGTCTGTCAGTCCTGCATTATCCAGCCACTGGTAGGATTTCTTGATATCAGCCACTTCCTCTATCTGACGGTGGTACATGCCATGTAGGGGTTTGTCCCTCCAGGTTGTCTGTTCCTCCTCCTCTGCACTCTCATCAGGGTTCTGCTGCCTGAGACATTCACTTAGCAGTTCATCCTTTGGGGCCATCTTTCTGATGTATTCTCGGATTTTCAATGTTTCATCCTGGACCGTGGTCTTGATGCTCACTAGCCCTCGGCCTCCCTCTTTCCGCTTAGTGTATAGTCTCAGGGTGCTGGACTTGGGGTGGAACCCTCCATGCATGGTGAGGAGCTTTCTAGTCTTGATATCTGTGGCTTCTATCTCCTCCTTTGGCCAGTTTATGATACCAGCGGGGTATCTGATGACTGGTAGTGCGTACATGTTGATGGCTCGGACCTTGTTCTTACCATTCAGCTGACTTTTCAGGACCTGCCTTACTCTCTGGAGGTATTTGGCTGTGGTTGACTTCCTTCTGGCCTCTTCATGGTTTCCATTAGCCTGTGGGATGCCAAGGTACTTGTAGCTGTCTTGGATATCACCTATGTTGCCCTCTGGTAGGTCAATCCCCTCAGTCCAGATCATCTTGTCTCTCTTTGAGACCATCCGGCCACACTTGTCCAGAGAGGCAAGATGATCCGGTATATGCCGCACTTGATGTTGACTTGGGCAATGGGTTTTGAGTTGGCCTCTAGGGTTGTCTTCCACATTTCCATTGAGTTCTGGATGAAGGTCCTTAGGTTCCTGTTGATCTTATACAGTTCCAGACATTCCAGTATCCATGTGTGTGGCATTGAGTCATAGGCTTTCTTGTAGTCAATCCAGGCAGTGCACAGGTTGGTCTGTCTCTTCTTACAGTCTCGGGCAACTGTTCTATCAACCAGTAGCTGGTGCTTGGCTCCTCTGGTGTTACTGCCAATTCCTTTCTGTGCCTCGCTCATGTATTGATCCACATGCTTACTCATTTTTGCCACAATGATGCCTGACAGGGCCTTCCATGTTGTGCAGAGACAGGTAATTGGCCGGTAGTTGGATGGGATGGGTCCCTTCTGGGGGTCCTTCATGATTAGGACTGTTCTGCCTTGGGTTAGCCATTCTGGGTGGGTCCCATCCCTCAGCAGCTGGTTCATCTGTGCTGCTAGGCATTCATGGAGTGCAGTTAGCTTCTTCAGCCAGTACGTATGGATCATATCGGGGCCTGGTGCTGTCCAGCTCTTCATCTTTGACACTCTTTCTTGGACATCTGCCATTGAGATGGTTACTGGTTCTTGTTCTGGGAGGTTGCTCTTAGGTCCACTAACCATTGGGCATCGGTGTTGTGTGATGCCTTTCTTTCCCATATGTCTTTCCAGTATTTTTCCACCTCAGCTCTTGGTGGGTCTGACCGGTTGTTGTTTCCCTGCCACTGAGAGTACACCTTGGCTGGTTCAGTGGAGAACAGCTTGTTTATTCTCCTGGCCTCTCCCTCCTTGGTGTATCTCTTCAACCGGGTGGCCAGAGCTGTTAGTCGCTGTTTGGCAGTTTCGAGTGCCTCTGGTATGGAGAGTGAGTTGTACTTCCTGGGTGCCCCTTTATTCACCATGTTCCCTTTCTGTAATTCAGCTAGCTGGCTAACTTCTCTCCGTGCTGCCTTTATCTTGGCCTCTAATCGTCTTTTCCATGGTGGATACTGTTTGTTATGTCCCGACCCCACCTTGTGTCCAAGCATCTCCATGATTACTGTTGCTGTACTGTGTATCAGGTTGTTGGTCTCAGTGATGGTTCTTGTGGAGATTGTCAGAGCAGCATTCACATCTACTAATAGATCTTCTGAAGATACTTGGCAACTCAGCTTCGGTATTCGTCGGGGGCTCCAGGTTTCCAGTTGGGTCACGATCTTCCTTCTCAGGTCAGCAACTCTTGTGTTGAGGCTGTTAGCTGTTGGGGCTTGGTACCCAATCTCTGGTTGTGGGGATGATGATGACATCTCCCCCTTGCTGTAGCATCGTTGTTGTATTTCATTAATCTCTAGTTGTGATAGTAGATTTCGATGTTGGAACACTGGGCTAATAGCTGTTTCTTTGTTAGCCTTGATTGTGGGTTTCGAAGTATCCAATGGTCCCACATTCGCTGCATGTATCCCCTCTCTCTGGGATTGTATAGTAGCATTCCAGCAATTCCATATTTTCATTATCGATGTCTTGTTCCAGTAGCCCATTTCTCATCAGTTTGTCCTGGTTCCCTAGCAACTGACGCAGACCTTGTTGACCTGGGCGACGTCTGAGCCGGTATGACTCTATCAGTTATGTCTTCACTCATTCCTGAGGTAGGCTGATATATCATGAGGGGTCTTGCCTAAGGACCCTTACTGGATGATGTTTTGCCCCGACCGGGATTCGAACCCCGATCTCCTGCATCGTAGTCAGTGAGCATTACCACTGTACTATCCAGCTGATTTATATATATATATATATATATATATATATATAATTTTTTTCTTTTAAAGCAAAGGTTCATCTCACACCAAATAGTGACTTTGTTTCATTTATTATGGCTCACTGATTACTGTTTATCGTATTTTCTTTTTAATGTTGAAACATTTCATTTTGTTATTTTAAGCCATTTTTGGTCAACAGCATTTCTTTACATGTGAATAAGACTTTTATATCAGCAGCACGGTGGTGTAGTGGTTAGCACGGTCGCCTCACAGCAAGAAGGTCCGGGTTGGAGCCCAGCGGCTGGCGAGGGCCTTTCTGTGTGGAGTTTGCATGTTCTCCCTGTGTCCGCATGGGTTTCCTCCGGGCGCTCCGGTTTCCCCCACAGTCCAAAGACATGCAGTTAGGTTGATGTGGGGCGGCCTTGGGCTGAGGTGCCCTTGAGCGAGGTACCGAACCCCTGACTGCTCCCCGGGCGCTCTGGTGTGGCTGCCCACTGCTCTGAGTGTGTGTGTGTGTGTGTGTTCACTGCTTCAGATGGGTTAAATGCAGAGGATGAATCTCACTGTGCTTGAAGTGTGCATGTGACGAATAAAGGTTTCTTCTTCTTCTTTTACGCAGGACTCTGTGTGTATATATATATATATATATATATATATATATATATACATACATACATACACACATACACACACACACACACACACACAGTGGTGCTTGAAAGTTAGTGAACCCTTTAGAATTTTCTATATTTCTGCATAAATATGACCAAAAACATCATCAGATTTTCACACAAGTCCTAAAAGTAGATAAAGAGAACCCAATTAAACAAAAGAGACAACAATATTATACTTGTTCATTTATTTATTGAGGAAAATAATCCAATATTACATATCTGGGAGTGGCAAAAGTATGTGAACCTCTAGGATTAGCAGTTAATTTGAAGGTGAAATTAGAGTCAGGTGTTTTCAATCAATGGGATGACAATCAGGTGTGAGTGGGCACCCTGTTTTATTTAAAGAACAGGGATCTATCAAAGTCTGATCTTCACAACACATGTTTGTGGAAGTGAATCATGGCACGAACAAAGGAGATTTCTGAGGACCTCAGAAAAAGTGTTGCTGATGCTCATCAGGTTGGAAAAGGTTACAAAATCATCTCTAAAGAGTTTGCACTCCACCATTCTACAGTCAGACAGATTGTGTACAAATGGAGGAAATTCAAGACCATTGTTACCCTCCCCAGGAGTGGGCAACCAACAAAGATCACTCCAAGAGCAAGGTGTGTAATAGTCGGTGAGGTCACAAAGGACCCCAGGGGAACTTCTAAGCAACTGAAGGCCTCTCTCACATTGGCTAATGTTAATGTTCATGAGTCCACCATCAGCAGAACACTGAACAACAATGGTGTGCATGGCAGGGTTGCAAGGAGAAAGCCACTGCTCTACAAAAGGAACATTGCTGTTCATCTGCAGTTTGCTAAAGATCACGTGGACAAGCCAGAAGGCTATTGGAAAAATGTTTTATGGATGGATGAGACCAAAATAGAACTTTTTGGTTTAAATGAGAAGCGTTATGTTTGAAGAAAGGAAAACACTGCATTCCAGCATAAGAACCTTATCCCATCTGTGAAACATGGTGGTGGTAGTATCATGGTTTGGGCTTGTTTTGCTGCATCTGGGCCAGGACGGCTTGCCATCATTGATGGAACAATGAGTTCTGAATTATACCAGCGAATTCTAAAGGAAAATGTCAGGACATCTGTCCATGAACTGAATCTCAAGAGAAGGTGGGTCATGCAGCAAGACAACGACCCTAAGCACACAAGTCGTTCTACCAAAGAATGGTTAAAGAAGAATAAAGTGAATGTTTTGGAATGGCCAAGTCAAAGTCCTGACCTTAATCCAATGGAAATGTTGTGGAAGGACCTGAAGCGAGCAGTTCATGTGAGGAAACCCACCAACATCCCAGAGTTGAAGCTGTTCTGTACGGAGGAATGGGCTAAAATTCCTCCAAGCCGGTGTGCAGGACTGATCAACAGTTACCGCAAACGTTTAGTTGCAGTCATTGCTGCACAAGGGGGTCACACCAGATACTGAAAGCAAAGGGTCACATACTTTTGCCACTCATAGATATGTAATATTGGATCATTTTCCTCAATAAATAAATGACCAAGTATAATATTTTTGTCTGATTTGTTTAACTGGATTATCATTATCTATTTTTAGGACTTGTGTGAAAATCTGATGATGTTTTAGGTCATATTTATGCAGAAATCTAGAAAATTCTAAAGGGTTCACAAACTTTCAAGCACCACTATATATATATATATATATATATATATATATATATATATATATATATACACACACAGTGGTGCTTGAAAGTTTGTGAACCCTTTAGAATATATATACAGGGTGGTACGGTGGTGTAGTGGTTAGCGCTGTCGCCTCACAGCAAGAAGGTCCGGGTTCGAGCCCCGTGGCTGGTGAGGGCCTTTCTGTGTGGAGTTTGCATGTTCTCCCCGTGTCCGCGTGGGTTTCCTCCGGATGCTCCGGTTTCCCCCACAGTCCAAAGACATGCAGGTTAGGTTAACTGGTGACTCTAAATTGAGCGTAGGTGTGAATGTGAGTGTGAATGGTTGTCTGTGTCTATGTGTCAGCCCTGTGATGACCTGGCGACTTGTCCAGGGTGAACCCCGCCTTTCACCCGTAGTCAGCTGGGATAGGATCCAGCTCACCTGCGACCCTGTAGAACAGGATAAAGCAGCTAGAGATAATGAGATGAGATTATATATATATATATATATATATACACAATTTCTTTTTTATTTCAGTATTTATGCTTCAGCAGGTTAATATCATTTAAAGAAAAAACATTTAAAGCCTCGCAGCTGGAGAATAAAACAACAGAACAAATTAGTCAGCAAACACAAAGAGGAATAAAAGTGTTGTGAATGTTGGGATATTTATTAATTTATTTATTTGGTCAATGGTTCAGTTATTCAGGCAAAGTGTTCCACTATAATGAGTTTTAAATTTATTTTTTCAATTTCAGTTGAATTATTTAACCGGAGTGGTGTAGCTGCCATTGCTCAGATGATTTAAACCAAAGATGAGGCTCGAGTTGATTTTAAGTGCTCAATGATGTGTCTAAGTGCTTATGAAATATGAAGTGAGCACTCTGGAGAGAGCTCAGGCAACAAGCCAATGTCATCAGGGTCTTCGTGAACAGGTACATTTCCATTCCTCAGATTTACTTTCCTCCCCAAACAAAACAGCAGAATACATTTGCACATTTTTTTAAGACCTAGGCTGGATTTTCAGACCCATCCAAGAACTCTGCAGAATAATTGGCACAGGTGTTTATTTTCCTCTCTAAAATATTGCATTTTATTCAAATTTTCTCTCCAGTGCATGATTATCAGAGCCTTCTTTATTGTGGAGAGAAGCTGAGAGAATCACAGGGGGCTGAGGGACGCGACTGGAGTGGTTGTTTTTTCGTCCACTTTCTTCTACATTTAAGCACAAGGCATCATTTAGAATAATAAGACTGAGGATGAGGATTTGTTGCATTTGTTGGCTGAATTATAAAACTTTCTGTAAAGCCCATACAGTTTTATGATCAGGGTGATGATTATTTTTATAATTGGATAGATTTCATCGTGGCGGCACGGTGGTGTAGTGGTTAGCGCTGTCGCCTCACAGCAAGAAGGTCCTGGGTTCGAGCCCCGGGGCCGGCGAGGGCCTTTCTGTGCGGAGTTTGCATGTTCTCCCCGTGTCCGCGTGGGTTTCCTCCGGGTGCTCCGGTTTCCCCCACAGTCCAAAGACATGCAGGTTAGGCTAACTGGTGACTCTAAATTGACCGTAGGTGTGAATGTGAGTGTGAATGGTTGTCTGTGTCTATGTGTCAGCCCTGTGATGACCTGGCGACTTGTCCAGGGTGTACCCCGCCTTTCGCCCATAGTCAGCTGGGATAGGCTCCAGCTTGCCTGCGACCCTGTAGAAGGATAAAGCGGCTAGAGATAATGAGATGAGATGAGATGAGATTTCATCGTAAAGTGCCATGTCATAACATGATGATGTTCAGACACTTAATGACCTTAAAGCAGCTTTAAGATTTAAAATGATGTAAAATACGAGCATATTGCCATCACTGAGCACGTTTTTATTTAATTCTCACATTAACCTGGATCTCTGGTGCATAGAGACAGTGTTGCTGAATACTGGATTGTGATTGGTCAGAAAGTGTTGATTAATTTTCTATAACAGTCGCACAGGTTTATTTCAGGCACTCATTATAATATATTACATTTACATTTATGGCAGTCTGCAGACGTTTTTATTCAGAGTGACTTATATTTATATCATTTTTATATACAATTTATTATATTACATTATACGGTATTACGTTATAATTGTTACCATAGTAACAGCTCATTCACAGGGACATGTACACAGACACTATACTAATAATAAACAGATTAACTACATGTGTAATCATTGATCATTTGCTTTTTTGCGTGAGGAGAAATGTGTTTATGAAACATTTACGAAAGAGAAAACAGTGAACGCCGTTACATTAACATGCGCAACGTTAAGCGTACATTACGCAAGGACAGAGTCAAGCTTTCAGCTTTTTGTCTCGTCACATTTCTGCCTGTGAGATAACACGGTTGCCTATCGGTGATGAGCAGCAGGGTGCCATTAGTTAATGAATCTGTCCTGAATCGTGTGGTTCTGTCACTTCAGCCTGTAATCTTGGTGTTTCTGTAATTTCCTGTGACGCTCCGTACGCCAGCGCTCTGCTTCATCTCTCACTCCAGCGTTATCGCCGGCCGTGATTACAGGCGCGGTCAAGCAGCGAGCTCACGGAGCGATAAGAAAAAAAAAAAAAAACACACAGAGCTCGTGAGACGACATCGGAAAGAAATTATTCCTGGAACAAAAAACTAGATTTTAAATCTTCTCCTGTTTAATCGACTGCTGAAAGGAAAATGCTGATGGGTTCTGATAAAGATGCAGAGGCCACACCTCCTTGACTAAAACAAATACACAGAGGCCACGCCTCCTTTAATAAGGCAAAGATTCACAGGCCACACCTTTTTGACTAAGACAAAGACACAGAGGCCACACCTCCTTTAATTAAGCAGACTTTCAGAGGCCACACCTCCTTATAATAAAACAAACATTCAGACGCCACACTTCCCTGACTAAAACAGACACAGAGGCCACACCTCCTTTAATAAGGCAAAGATTCAGAGGCCACACCTTCTTGACTAGAACAAAGACACAGAGGCCACACTTCCTTTAATAAAACAGAGATTAAGAGGCCACACCTCCTTATAATAACACAAAGACACAGAGGCCACACCTCCTTTAATAAAGCAGATTTTCAGAGGCCACACCTCCTTATTACAACACAAAGACACAGAGGCCACACCTCCTTATAATAAAACAAACGTTCAGACACCACACTTCCCTGACTAAAATAAAGACACAGAGGCCACACCTCCTTTAAAAAAGCAGACTTTCAGAGGCCACACCTCCTTATAATAACACAAAGATTCAGAGGCCACATCTCCTTTAATAAGGCAAAGACACAGAGGCCACACCTCATTATAATAACACAAAGATTCAGAGGCCGCACCTCTTTTAATAAAGCAGACTTTCAGATGCCACACCTCCTTATAATAAAACAAACATTCAGACGCCACACTTCCCTGACTAAAATAGAGACACAGAGGCCACACCTCCTTATAATAAAGCAGACTTTCAGAGGCCACACCTCCTTATAATAACACAAAGATTCAGAGGCCACACCTCCTTATAATAACACAAAGATTCAGAGGCCACACCTCCTTTAATAAGGCAAAGACACAGAAGCCACACCTCATTATAATAACACAAAGATTCAGAGGCCACACCTCCTTTAATAAAGCAGACTTTCAGATGCCACACCTCCTTATAATAAAACAAACATTCAGACACCACACTTCCCTGACTAAAATAAAGACACAGAGGCCACACCTCCTGATAATAACACAAAGATTCAGAGGCCACATCTCCTTTAATAAGGCAAAGATACAGAGGCCACACCTCCTTATAATAACACAAAGATTCAGAGGCCACACCTCCTTTAATAAGGCAAAGATACAGAGGCCACACCTCCTTATAATAACACAAAGATTCAGAGGCCACATCTCCTTTAATAAGGCAAAGATACAGAGGCCACACCTCCTTATAATAACACAAAGATTCAGAGGCCACACCTCCTTATAATAAAACAAACATTCAGACGCCACACTTCCCTGACTAAAATAAAGACACAGAGGCCACACCTCCTTATAATAAAGCAGACTTTTCAGAGGCCACAGCTCCTTATAATAACACAAAGACACAGAGGCTACACCTCCTTATAATAGCACAAATATTCAGAGGCCACACCTCCTTTAATAAGGCAAAGACACAGAGGCCACACCTCATTATAATAACAGAAAGATTCAGAGACCACATCTCCTTGACTAATATAGACACAGTGGCCACACCTCCTTATAATAACACGAAGATTCAGAGGCCACACCTTCTTGACAGAAACAAAGACACAGAGGCCACACCCCCTTTAATAAAGCAGAGATTAAGAGGCCACACCTCCTTTACTAAGACAAAGGCACAGAGGCCACACTTCCTTTAATAATGCAAAGACACAGAGGCCACGCCTCCTTTACTGAAACAAATCTTAATAAGTCTTCTTGCCTTTCCTTGATTAGATGTTTATTTCATATTCAGCTCATTCTCATCTCATTATCTCTAGCCGCTTTATCCTGTTCTACAGGGTCGCAGCTGTGAGACAAAATTCATTTCAAAAGAAACGGAAAATGAAGTACATTTTTGATGATGCAATGAGTTCAGCTTAATAGGTGTGGCCTCTGTGGCTTTACCTTCTTAATGGAGGTGTGGCCTCTGAATCTTTATCTTATTAAAGAAGGTGTGGCCTCTGAATCTTTGTCTTATTAAAGGTGTGTGGCCTCTGTGGCTTCACCTTATTAATGGAAGTGTGACCTCTGAATCTTTATCTTATTAAAGGAGGTGTGGCCTCTGAATCTTTATCTTATTAAAGGAGGTGTGGCCTCTGTGTCTGTCTGGCAGTTCAAGTGAAGGAAGTGTGTCCTCTGTGTCTGGCAGTTCCAATGAAGGGAGAATAGAGGCAAGAATAGAGGTGTGGCCTTGGTGTGCATCATTAATGGTGAAGGAGGTATGCAAGGACGCGTTATCCTAATGGGCTTCATGGGCAGCTGCCCAGGGGCTCGGCCACTAGGGGGCCTCGGAGGTAGCGAGATCGGAAAATATGAAACGATATTTTCAGAAGTTTTGATCATATTGATAGCATTTTTGATGCATTTCGCCACCCGTAAGGAAGCCCACCTTGTCCCATCGCATAAATCACCCGTCATTGTCAATATGATCACTGTCCACCATGTCTTCACACCAGTGGCGGTTCCTGAATCTTTTTCAGGGGGGGCAATTTTCCCCCGTTATGTCTACATGGACCATAAATGTCCACAGGACTGAAGTAAATTGACCTGGGTAGCAAGTCAACTGTTCTACAGAATGTTCTGTAAATAGATTTTGTACTTCAAACTCCACGACCAGCAAGAATTTTACAGACTGTGCAACTTAAGGACAAACAGGAAAGTGCACTTACTGTAACAAAACAGTGTAAATAGTTGGCTAACATAACAATAGCAGTTGAATAAATAGATGAGCGGATCTTTAGATCTTGCAATTACTGGTATTTACCAAGGATATTACCAAAGTGCTAACTCTCAGAGCAAAGTGTGGCAAATATAAAAATGCACATTGGAAACATCAAAAGTGAACTGATTCTGTGACTGTGTGTGTGTGTGTGTGTGTGTGTGTGTGTGTGTGTGTGTGTGTGTGTGAGTCACGAAGTCAACCAAACCCAGAAAAACACCACGGTGACTGGAGCCCTCAGTTTCGTCTTTGCCTCGTAGAGCTAACTCGAACACTCCACAAAATTTCACGCATTGGATGAGCCAGTTTAATATGTGCCTGTTCTTGCTCACCTCATCGTTGTGGCGGCGAGCTGCTAGCCTGTAGCCCTCATCCGGTTGTGTAGCGATGTTCACTCTCCCAAAAGCTGAAAATTTCAGGCAGCTGCCCATGTGAATCTTTGATGACTCACGTTTTTTTATTTTCTCCGACAAATGACGCATGTCCGAAACTCCAGTGACCGTCCAAGCAGTGTTGTCCGTGGCGCCACCTCCAGGGTGGAAAAGTAAGCAGGGGGAGCAGAAAACCGCTGAGGCGTCCTCGCAGCCAGCTCGCCAGGATTTGCGCTGGGACCATGTTGAAGTAAAACCTCGAGTATATGATTCCCCCCCTTGTCGAAATTTGTTTTATGTTTAGATTTGGTCAAGGGGGTCCAGCTTGTTTTGTTGCCAATTTAGCTCGATTTGATCGCTGACTAAATGGAACTTCTTTTAAGGACCGCACTGAATTGCTTTCCGCATCCATCTCACCTCAGAAACTGAGAGGATCGAACGCAACTTTGCCGCGCTTCGCAGTGACGTAAGCACGTTAGGGCACGCCCCCCCACGGAACCCATAGAGATTGCATTGAAGTGTCAGTCAGGAGAAAAAAAATATATTAGCATGGGACTCTATCAGTGAACTCTTGGGCAATTTTCAGCGTGACTGAAATCACCCCAAAAGGGGCGGTACTCTAGAAGCAAGACCACCCTGATTGGACAATGGTACCCAGAGACAGATTAAAACGGCCTCGAGCAGCGCTGAAAGTTTGTTTTAAAAAAAGAAAAACTTTTTTTTTCGTTTTGGCAGTGCGTCGCCCAATCGCCCTTATGCACCAGCCGCCCTTGCTTCACACGCTACGCCAGCTTGAGTTCAATGATTTAATTAATGACTTCACTTTCCAGAAAAGTAGGAAAGTGCCGTTGTAAGTTGACCCATGGCTGTCAAACTGAATGCGCAAAGCTGTGTGCCGCTGCTGTTTGGGACATTACGTGTGTGAAAGGATGAAATGTTTCACACAGCCTAACATTTTGAGATGTATTTCTGAGAAGCAAGATTTAGAGCCCTGCACTCCCGCGGGACCCGACACAAAGCAGTGCGGCACGGGACAAATTTTGAAAGCTCACTGCGGGCGCGGGCGGGAGGGGGAGTGCACAATGCGGGAGCGGGCGGGAGAGCTGATAAGCTGCAGTCCCGCTAACTAAAAATGTGTTTAAAATAAAATTTATAAATTATTAATTTATGTCTATCATATATAATTTGTGCTGGATATTTTATTTGGCATTAATAAAAACATTTTAAGATGCCTAAATTTGCGGATGTGGTCTAATCTCGCGTACGTTTCCGATTCCCTTCCCCTCTTCCGTGTTTGAGATCTCCGATCATGGCAGAAGAGCAGAGCTCCTCTAGTGAAGCTCACAGTGCTTCAGAAGTAAGTGCTGCTTTAAAAAGAAAGTAGGGGGCAGGGCACCATCACGCTGTGTCTTTAAATTATATTAATTTCTTATAGGCCTACTTGTATTTCCTAGAATGTAAATGTGAGGAGTGACATATAAGCTATGTGCAATGTACAATATGCTTAATATCCACTGTAGATTTTGGTAGGTGTGTTGGGTATCTCTGTAAAGCCTCAGCTGCGCATGCCGCCTGGCAACGCGCACCCTCGCTCCGTGCTCTAGGTGAAGGATCGGTCAGTGGAGAGCTCAGCTAAGATCAGCATGTTTAATTCCCCAAGCCAATGACAAGAACTTTCGTGAGAAATAACGCGAACGTCTGCATCATGCGGGATTTGTGGGCGGGAGCGGGACAAAATATGGCAGGCGCGGGCGGGAGCGGGACTGAAAATCATAATTCTTTGCGGGAGCGGGCGGGAGCGGGACTGCACAATGCGGGAGCGGGCCTGAAAATTCTGTCCCGCGCAGACCTCTAGCAAGATATTTTTCTTTCTTTGTTATCGCTCTTTGTTTTCACAAGTTAAAAGTCGCCTGGATTCCAAAATGAAGACGAACGGTTATATACCAAATGAATGTTCTTGTTCTGAATACTAAAGAAACTGTTGTAGGCCTCGGTTATGTTCTTGACATGTTGTTCATTGACTCACTCATTCAAAGGCTTCTTGAGGCTAAACTTTAGTTAACCGGACTTGTTAACCGTGATGTCTGATGGATTTTTTCACCATGCAGTTGCCTATTTCACCATTGCTTTTTCTCCATTAAATAGGTGTTGATGGATATAAAGTTTTATCGTTCAATAGTATTTCTAATTGTGCCACTGTCATTATTTAAGTGTTTGTGTCTAGTTAGACAGGCGCGTCTGAGGGGGTGAATTTGCTGAGCGCAGTTGACAACAGGCGGGGGTGGGGCCTCAGGGGTGTGTCTGCCCAGGGCCTCGGGGGGGTGTCTGCCCAGGGCCTCGGAAGGGTTAACACAGCCCTGGAGGTATGGCCTAGGTATCTGTCAGTCCTAGTAAAAGAGGCATGGTCTATGTCTGTTAGTTGTAGTAAAAGAGGCGTGGCCTATGTATCTGTCAGTCGCAGTTCAGGTGCATATGTATATTACAGGACTTTCGGATTGGAGCCCATTTTAATGTAAACACTGTTCAGAATAAGATGAGTAACTTTAGCTGATACAGAAAGTATCAGATACAGAATACAAAAAAAAAAACCCTTCACTTAAAATATGCCAAGTATTTGCATGGAACCATATACGACATCATGGCATTAGAGCTGAGATGGGAAAGCAGTGTGTATTACTGATACTGAAGAACAGGAAGGTCTGGAGAGGAACAGCACCGTAACATGATACATCTCTCTCAGAGAAAAACACACTGCAAAGGTAACACCCTATAGTGCTGAAGGGGACTTGGGGAGATTTGGAAAGGGCACAGGGATCTGATGGAGCACAGTGGATTTATGACATCGCCCCACACCTCATCATGGCCGAGCAAGCCTGAGCAGCAATCATCGTCCTGCAGGAAATGATGCCGCTGCGCTCCCCTGCAGAAACACCACAGATGAAACTGCCATTTCTGTCCTTAATCTAGCAGCCTCCAGTCTCCTCCTCCTCCTTCACTCCAGCTCCCTCCCGCACAGCTGATGGCCCGATATGAGCCGCCGGAACTCAGGCTGGAAAATATGAGCTCTCGTCAGCTGGAGAGATTAACTACAGAAAAATATAGATCACAAACAAACTAATCACGATGCCTCACTCAAAGCGTGAAGATTTATAGACTGGCCTGTATCTCGACTTTCTGTGGAAATTCGGACAGGTTTTAATCCATCCTCTTTATCGCTCTTACACGCCACAGAGCTGCTGAATTCTGGATTGTGATTGGTCTAAAGAGCAGGTGTTGATTAATTTTCTAGAACAGCAGCTCTGATGGTAGTGCAGCTGCAAGTCACAGCTGCATTATGTTATCATTTCTATAGTAACAGCTCACTCGCAAGGAATTGTTCGGTGGGTGCACCATCTCATCTCATCTCATTATCTGTAGCTGCTTTATCCTGTTCTACAGGGTCGCAGGCGAGCTGGATCCTATCCCAGCTGACTACGGGCGAAAGGCGGGGTACACCCTGGACAAGTCGCCAGGTCATCACAGGGCTGACACATAGACACAGACAACCATTCACACTCACATTCACACCTACGCTCAATTTAGAGTCACCAGTTAACCTAACCTGCATGTCTTTGGACTGTGGGGGAAACCGGAGTACCCGGAGGAAACCCACGCGGACACGGGGAGAACATGCAAACTCCGCACAGAAAGGCCCTCGCCAGCCACGAGGCTCGAACCCGGACCTTCTTGCTGTGAGGCGACAGCACTAACCACTACACCACCATGCCGACTGTGGGCGCTCCATGCTCTACATAAACAGGTTAGAATTTAATCATAAATATTTGTGCAAGAAGACTCAATGTTTATTTATCATCTCTGGAAGGAGTCTCCAGTGTCAGCGCTGTGTAACAGTCAGAGGTGAAGCTGAAACTAAGAATTCTCACATCTTCAGGACAGAAGAGTTTACACTTCATTGCAGTTTCTTGGAAACATCACAAGTTGTGTTTTATTTTTCATCTTATTAAGTTCAAGTGAGAGAACAAAGAGAGTCCGGTGATGGAAAGAGTGTTTATTGCTGCTATAACGTAAATGAGGTTTGATGTTCAATGTTGTGTAATATAGATATTTAATCACTGCCTAAAAGCAGAGCTCCTGATGAATAATATTACAGCACCATGAATGAACCATCAAATTGTGTTGTGTCATGTTTTTCACCTCAATAAATCACTGCATCATCTTGAGCCAGTGAAACCAATAATGAGGTTCACATTTGTTCCTTTCTTTGACACCGCATGCCATACGCCAGAAACAACACCAACCCGCAACAATCTTGACAGCAGTAGACAAAATTTTTGAAAAGTTGCTGTCTACAGTTAGTATAACAGTTTAATTCAATATTTGACCCATTTAACTCCGCCCATCGTAAGACCTACAGTTGTGAATCTACACTAATTTGTCTAATGGAAGATTGGAAGTACAAGTTAGACAATGGAAAGACAGTTGACATTCTGTCAACAGTTATGAGTAAAGCATTCAATTCTATTCACCCGGCTTTACTCTTGTCAAAACTGAAGGCTTATGGGCTCTCCCACACTGGTGTAGAACTTATGAGACTTTACAGGCCAAGAAAGCAGAGTATGTTTAAGCCAAGTAACCAGCAACTGGTAAAGTGTCCAAAGAGGATGTCCACAAGGATCATCGTTAGGGCTTACACTTTGGAACGTATATCAGAATCCCCATTCTCATTCTCATTATCTGTAGCCGCTTTATCCTGTTCTACAGGGTCGCAGGCAAGCTGGATCCTATCCCAGCTGACTACGGGCGAAAGGCGGGGTACACCCTGGACAAGTCGCCAGGTCATCACAGGGCTGACACATAGATACAGACAACCATTCACACTCACATTCACACCTACGCTCAATTTAGAGTCACCAGTTAACCTAACCTGCATGTCTTTGGACTGTGGGGGAAACCGGAGCACCCGGAGGAAACCCACGCGGACACGGGGACAACATGCAAACTCCACACAGAAAGGCCCTCGCCGGCCACGGGGCTCGAACCCGGGCCTTCTTGCTGTGAGGCGACAGCGCTAACCACTACACCACCGTGCCACCCCTCGTATATCAGAATGATATACTTTATGTTCAGCATCATTGTCAGACCACGAGTTGGCCTAGTGGTTAGCGTGTCCGCCTCTCGACCAGGCGATCGCGAGTTCTACTCGCAGTCAGGTCATACCAAAGACCATCATAAAACTGGTACCTACTACCATCTGGCAAGGCACATTGCAATACAGATGGGAGTGGGGAAGTCAAACTCTCGCAGTTACCAGAGGACCCGCCCCCCACTGTAACCCTAGCTGTATAGGCAAGAGGCTGAGGGCTGTGGAAATGGAGATTGGCACCACACCCATATGTTTTAAAGAGTTGGTGAGTACTGGGACAGGAGACTGCCTGGGAAGACCAGATTCTGGCACGAGAGGGACTTTGACTTTGATCATTGTCAGCTTTCGGCCTATGCAGATGATCATCAAATGTACTGTTCTCATCAAGATCCAGAGGAGGCAGTCAAGGTATTACAGTTTTTCTCAATTGGTTTGGCTCATTTCCTGAAACTGAGATGACATTCTCAAAATAACATGGACAAATCCCCAAACCCACTTGCAACTTCTCACAACAGATTGGCATTTCTCATTGCTTTCGTCAAATTGCAAATCCTTTGTACATGTCTCCGGTGTCTAGTGCATCCTTGCAAATGGTTATGTACAAGTGGCCCACAGTTAACACAATCATCCCACATTTAGCTCAACTTCCAAATGAATATATGTTCATAATCTATCCCAATTAGCTGCTTCTCAATGTTATGGTCGTTCCCTCCAAAACATGTCAGAACAATTTCATCGTATAAGCCATCATATGCAGAATAGTCTGCTCAATTGTCAAAATTAGTCAAGGACATAATACAATATAGTATATATATATATATTTTTGTCAGAAGAATTTGGAAGATTTTTGGAATAAATACATGGCAGTTAGGTGAATAAGTGACAGGTGAATTCAGGTTTAGACTAACGATGGAGGAGTTTCCCACATCACAGATGACCAATCCAACAGTTTGTGGAGTTACCTGGCAGGTGTTGTGTATGACTGTGCCTACGGCCATACATGTATATATAGAGCTTGGCCTGGTGCCAGTACTATTTGCAGAATGAATATGGAGGAACCTCAACAAGGTCAACTTCCAGCTGGAGGAAGGGGAAGAGGAAGAGATGGAGGAGGAAGGAGAGGAAGAGGAAGAGGGGTGCGTATGCGTGGTGGTGGAGTAGGGGGAAGAGGGCGAGGCGTGCGTAGGCATCACACTGTCCCCGATGAAATTAGAGCCACCATTATTGACCATGTTGTCAGGAATACAGAGAGGGTAAAAGAACTGCGGTACCAGTATGTGCAGGTAAGTCAATTACTGTATTTGTTTTCCACCATTGTAACCTATACACTATGCAGAGGTTCAAAGTTTGGGGGGTTTTCCTTATCTTTACTGTACCTTTGGAATCCAGTATCTGACCACAGAATTTTGCCTAAGAACTGTAACAGAAAACTGTGATTAGTATTTCTCCATTTTGTGTCACATACCAGCTGGAGTATCTCTGCATAGGCCAGCATAGGTTTGGAACCGTTGCAGGTTATATTGACTTTGTGAAGAAGATATTACTGCTGTGTATGACCCATCTGCATGATTTGGTTTTACCTGTGTTTCTCTTTTGTAGAGAATAATGGCATTGGAGGGAATAGAAACACCTCATCTCCTGGTGTTTGTGGACGAGGCAGGTTTCAATCTGGCCAAGTGCCGCAGGCGCGGACGTAACATCATTGGCCAGCGGGCCACAGTAGACGTCCCGGGTCAAAGAGGAGGAAATATCACAATGTGTGCGGCCATTTCTGACAATGGTGTGGCCACACATATTGCAAGCCTAGGCCCATACAACACGCAGAGGCTCCTCCTCTACCTGGATCGTCTGTATGTGGATTTGGTCCCCGAGAATGAAAGGGGACTCGAAGCGCCCCACCTATCACAATTTGTCATTGTGTGGGACAATGTCAGCTTTCACCGTGGCCCACTCATCAGAGCGTGGTTCGACACCCATCCAAGGATGCGTAATGTTTTTTTACCACCATACTCGCCATTCCTCAATCCCATTGAAGAATTTTTTTCTGCTTGGAGGTGGAGGGTTTATGAACGCCACATTGGGGATCAGAGGTCTCTCCTCAATGCCATGGATGCTGCCTGCGATGACATCACAGGCGATCAGTGTCGGGGTTGGCTAAGACATTCACGCCGCTTCTTTCCACGCTGCATCGCAAGGGAGAACATCCGGTGCGATGTTGATGAAAATCTGTGGCCAAACAGAGAGCAGCGGATGGATGGCCTGGAGGATGAGGAAGGCTACCAGGAGAGGGTGGGGGAAGACAGCAACAGCGACTAATCCAAGTGTTAAACTTGTGGAACTTGCTTTTTTCAATTCCTTTTTTGGTTCATGTTTATATTTTGTGATATAGCCTATAGACGCATGACATCACATGCAGGAGGTAAATGCATATTTTCCTTTTACTGTATACCTATACTCTCTGTTCGTAATGCAGTAATGCATGCAATTTTGTTTGTGTGAAAATTGTGTGAATAAACAATTTCTTTGGTGAAATGAGTGCACTGTGTGTGGTGTCAAACTTTGGAGGCTGCTGTCACTGTAAAACCCTATTTCTCCAGTTTTATATATAATAGTATTCCTTTAGCTAGACCTCTGACAAACTGTCTAAGCATTTTGACTTGCAGTGCTTACACGATGCCAAAGGGACAATGCATTTTGGGGGTATTGACTATTTATTTGAGAAGGATATTTAGTTTTGACACATGGATAAACTGTTTTGGGAGAGATATGAGCATTTGCAGATGATCCATGTAATTGTGTTGAGCCATCCAGGTCATTTAGACAGAAGCACTTAATGAACAAAAATGAGGCCAAGCAATTGAGAAGGATCTATGCCATTTTTATGGTACTGACTATTTACATGGGAAAGGGATTTCCTTTTGAAGCGTGAATGAATGGTTTTGGGAGAGATATGACATTTTGCTGGTTATCTGAAGGGTTGTGCAGAGCTGTATCACTGTTTCGCAAAATGACCTTATAGTTATAGGAATGTCATCTCAGTTTCAAGAAATGAGCCAAACCAATTGAGAAAAACTGTAACTTGCGACGGACATAACCCCTCAAAGTGGTACTGTGAAAACTTTCTGGAGGGAAACACTGACAAATATCAAGCAATGGTTATACCAAAGAGCTCACAATCACTCGATATCATAATTGACCACTCTAAAATTAAGTCACTAGAGAGCCTGAAATTGCCTGGTGTCACCATCGACAGCAACCTGCTCTTGACAGAGTATATATCAGAAACCTTTAAGAAAGCTAGCTGATGAATAGAGGTACTGATGAGATTTCGGAAACTTATTCCAATCAAGGCCAAGCAAAACATCTACAAGGTGGCCATCCTACCGTATTTGTCATATCGTGGTCTGGTCTGGCACTTTTGTCGATCATCAGACAAGAAAAAACCAGAGCGCATAAATGAACAAGGACTAAGAGCGGCGTCCTACAACTGGAGTCAGCCGTATGAGGAGCTGTTGGCACATGCTGGAATGACCAGTCTGTACAACAGAAGGCTACAAGACATAGCAATAATGATGTATAAAGTAAACAACAACATGCTGCTTGCTAATACAACCCCGATTCCAAAAAAGTTGGGACAAAGTACAAATTGTAAATAAAAACAGAATACAATAATTTACAAATCTCAAAAACTGATATTGTATTCACAATAGAACATAGACAACATATCACATGTTGAAAGTGAGACATTTTGAAATTTCATGCCAAATATTGGCTCATTTGAAATTTCATGACAGCAACACATCTCAAAAAAGTTGGGACAGGGGCAATAAGAGGCTGGAAAAGTTAAAGGTACAAAAAAGGAACAGCTGGAGGACCAAATTGCAACTCATTAAGCCAATTGGCAATAGGTCATTAACATGACTGGGTATAAAAAGAGCATCTTGGAGCGGCAGCGGCTCTCAGAAGTAAAGATGGGAAGAGGATCACCAATCCCCTTAATTCTGCACCGACAAATAGTGGAGCAATATCAGAAAGGAGTTCAACAGTGTAAAATTGCAAAGAGTTTGAACATATCATCTACAGTGCATAATATCATCAAAAGACTCAGAGAATCTGGAAGAATCTCTGTGCGTAAGGGTCAAGGCCGGAAAACCATACTGGGTGCCCGTGATCTTCGGGCCCTTAGACGGCACTGCATCACATACAGGCATGCTTCTGTATTGGAAATCACAAAATGGGCTCAGGAATATTTCCAGAGAACATTATCTGTGAACACAATTCACCGTGCCATCCACCGTTGCCAGCTAAAACTCTATAGTTCAAAGAAGAAGCCATATCTAAACATGATCCAGAAGCGCAGACGTCTTCTCTGGGCCAAGGCTCATTTAAAATGGACTGTGGCAAAGTGGAAAACTGTTCTGTGGTCAGACGAATCAAAATTTGAAGTTCTTTATGGAAATCAGGGACGCCGTGTCATTCGGACTAAAGAGGAGAAGGACGACCCGAGTTGTTATCAGTGTTCAGTTCAGAAGCCTGCATCTCTGATGGTATGGGGTTGCATTAGTGCGTGTGGCATGGGCAGCTTACACATCTGGAAAGACACCATCAATGCTGAAAGGTATATCCAGGTTCTAGAGCAACATATGCTCCCATCCAGACGACGTCTCTTTCAGGGAAGACCTTGCATTTTCCAACATGACAATGCCAAACCACATGCTGCATCAATTACAGCATCATGGCTGAGTAGAAGAAGGGTCCGGGTACTGAACTGGCCAGCCTGCAGTCCAGATCTTTCACCCATAGAAAACATTTGGCACATCATAAAACGGAAGATACGACAAAAAAGATCTAAGACAGTTGAGCAACTAGAATCCTACATTAGACAAGAATGGGTTGACATTCCTATCCCTAAACTTGAGCAACTTGTCTCCTCAGTCCCCAGACGTTTACAGACTGTTGTAAAGAGAAAAGGGGATGTCTCACAGTGGTAAACATGGCCTTGTCCCAACTTTTTTGAGATGTGTTGTTGTCATGAAATTTAAAATCCCCTAATTTTTCTCTTTAAATGATACATTTTCTCAGTTTAAACATTTGATATGTCATCTATGTTCTATTCTGAATAAAATATGGGATTTTGAAACTTCCACATCATTGCATTCCATTTTCATTTATAATTTGTACTTTGTCCCAACTTTTTTGGAATCAGGGTTAACCTGCTTGGAAGATCACCATGTACTTTTTCATCAACAGATTCAACACTGTGCATTATGGGAAACATTCACTTAGATCCTTTGGCCCATACTTGTGGTTAAAACTAGATAGTAATGATAGGAAAGCAAATTCTGTATCTTTAAGTCATGCATAAGAAAGAAGGATCTTACATCTATAGTACAAGGAAGCTGTGCCTCACGCTCTGCATGTCAAAGCGAGGACTCACTTTCTAAATTTTATAGTATACATTTAAAATTTAAGATTTATTGTTTATATTTACAATTATAGGTAGAAGTATATATTTTGGATTTTATTCATATATATTTATAGCTAGTGTCTCCAATTAGTAGGCTACTTGTAGTCAGCTATAAGTTTGACACTTTAATAAAGTTGTTGATTGATTGATTGATTGATTGATTGATTGATTGATTGATTGATTGATTGATTGATCACCACCACATTTATTATGGTGTGACTCTGTTGGGTGCCTGGGGGACAGCAGTGAACCAGCATTTTCATGTTACAGCACTACTGTAGAGTTACCATCCAATATTACACTCCATACGTCAAACAGTCGCCTGGTTTCATCTCTCACGTCCATGTGCAGCGCTATTCGGACTAATCCCCATGCATCTGTTCCTGATTAGAGCTCAATCACAGCGCAGATATATAAGGACTCTGAGTAACACACAGACTTTGAGAAACCCTTGTATTTTATGTCACTTTTCTGGTTTTGACCCTGTTTGTGTTTTTGGACTGTGAGTATTGTATTCCCTCTGATATTCTGTCTGTGCTTCACTCCACCACTGCCTGGTTTTTGACTCTGCCTTTGACTTATATCCGTGTATCGCCCTTACACAACACAAACTGTCAACTGTCCAACAAGCGAGTGGACTAATAAAACTGTTTTAACTCATTTTATATGAAATTGTCGTGAAGATTTTCCATAAAATGTGTTAGTAAATAATCCCACATTACTTTTTTAACCTGTTACCTGTCTTCTGTGCACTGACTGGCACATAAGGCCTCCACAGAGTTCCTCCACTTCTTCCTGTCTGCTGCAGTTCCCATGAGCTCCTTCCTACTTCTCCTCTCTCTTTCTCCACTGTACACCTCCAGGTTGTTTTTGGTCACCCTCTTTTCCTTTTCCACTCTGGCACCCAAGTCATCACTGTGCTGCTGTGGTTATTTCAATTTTGTCTTAAAATGTGGCCAATCATCTTCCATCGTCGCCATCTCATTTCTGTGCTAAACGGTTTCATATCTGCATTCATGAGGTCATATGATGTTCCCAGTGGATTTGTAGGATTTGTCCGAGGCACTTATTCTGAAAGACGTCCACTGCTCTGTTGTCTTCTTGATTCATTTTTCATGTTTTACAACCGTATAAAAGGGCTGGCACAACGAGTGTCTTGAACAACTTCAGTCTCGTTCTTCTTGATATGTTGTTGTATCTCCAGATCTTCTTCAATCTCACAAAAGCACCCCTGGCTTCTGATAGATGGTTCTTTAAGTCTTTCATGCCACCTCCTTCTTTACAGACTGTAGCACTGAGGTAAGTAAATTCTTCAACATCCTCGATATCTTGTCCATCGATGGTTACTCTGTCTTGGTTTCTGGAGTTAATTCTCATCCTCTTAGTCTTCTCTACATTCATCTTCAGCCCTACTTGTTATTTTTTTAAAAGCAAATTAAAAATAAGTGCTGGATAAAAACCCACCTATCTTATGGAAATAAAAATACAGATTTTGTTGTCCAGTGGTCGAGTGTTTATGAGATACGTTGCCTTGCACTTACAGTCAGGTTCCCTGTGGTGGTGGTACACATTCATTTGTACGGTCAAGCCATCAAAAATCAGGTCAATATGTTACCATATTCTCTTAAGTATGGAGCTCTGCTCTGTGCATTTCGTGCATGCAGCCCTATTTGGATTAGTTGAGTTTATCCGGGGGACGTCAGTAATAAATTATGTTACACATGTCTTCAGCAGAGAGGAATCATCAGGGCCTTCTAAGCCTTCAGAGAAGCCCAAACATATCAGCATTTCAAATGTTAGATTTAATTGCTTTCATTCACTCAGAATTTCATTATAATTATTCTCTTCTAATTTAATTTGGCCTCATTTTCTATCAAATTTGCTTCAGAAATGAAAGGGTTAGTGTCCTGAAAACATTAAAATCGAGTTCTCCAATGAGATTGTTTTGTTTGTTGTCTCTAGGCTGAGAAGAGTTTAGAGCTGCTCACTCATTGGTTCGGACTTCATTGCCGAGACAGAAGGCCATGGCAGTGTATGTTTATGTAGGAAGTGACAGATGAATTAACCAATCAGATTTTGATTTATAGTGGGAGGGGCCAAAAATGTATTGCCCTCAGCCTGCTCGAAGGCCAACGCGAGCTTAACCGCAACTCGGCACCGTCAGCGCAGCACTGAAGTCACCTTCCAGCTGGTGTAGCATTCATCAGTAGTGTTAGCGAATGCTAATAAAGTGGTCAAGTCAGTGCTATCTCTCGAGAGCAAGTAGCACAGGCTAACAACCGAGAAACTAAGATTTCTGTCTCCAGACTCTTCTTCCATGCTGCACGCTCACTACAGTATTTTTCACTCAGACTTGAGTATTCATTTCCCTGTGTAATTCACTGAGTTACTTTTAAAATCAACATTGACAGCTACACACAACTGAGTGACCTGGCAACCTGCTGCTAATCCCTTACAAAATCCTTTATCCTGTTGCTTTTTTGGTGCCTGGCTCAATTTTGGCTGAGCTCAAGTCCCAGCTCTAATGGTAACGGTTTGACACTGCTCTTCAGAGATAAAAAATCTTGTGTCCAGATGTAATAAAATAATCACAGGAGACGTGAGTTTCTAGCAGGTTGTATTTTCTATAAAACCATACGTCGTATGATCAGTAATTCCTAAACAACAAGGCATCAGAGTCGTTCAGCGAGGCTCGAAAGTACAGAAGAGATGCTGGTTATTATTTCAGTTTGAAGCGAAACAAATTACCATTTGAAAACACAATAAAACAATCAGAAAATCATCTATTTTTGTTTTGCGGCTGAGCAAGGGTTTAATACCTGGGGGAAGGGCACAGATACACACAGAGAAGTGTCAGCAGTCAAACATGTTCTGTTCCAACGTGAGGCGACGTCTTCATAGAAAACCGACACGTATCCAGACGAGACTAAAATAATTAGACAAGTGCTGAGTTTGGCAAAAAACTGTGGATGATTCAGCCTGAGAAAAATATCGACGTGACTGATTTGGACGTTAATGAAGTCGCAGCGGCGCAACTGTAAAGTCAGAAACTACCCCCGAACCCTGTGTACGTTTAATCCTGTCTGGATAGGGCTTAAGATGCAGCAAATAAATTGGATGTGAAAGTTTTTTTTTTTTTTTAATGAGACAGGATTGATTATTTCCCATCCTGCTCAGTCCTTCCACAACTTTGATTGTGATGTTGAGTCTCCACTGAGCCATTTCTTATCTTTTCCTGTCTCACAGTGAGGTCTGAAAGACAAAAGGACGCATTTGACATCATAGAACAAACTCGAGACATCATTCTTGTCGGGAAGGAAAAAAGGAAACAAAAAAAGAACACATAAAATGTGGTGACCGTGAGATAGAGCTGTAACCTGGTGGACATCCTGCATTTTACAATCGACCGAACACGTTAAAGACGCAGCCGAGAGAAGGGGATAGAGCAGAGGTCAGAAATACTGTTCATCAGAGACGAGCGGTGGAGATTGAGCAGCGTTTCAAAGTGACAGTAATCTCCAGAAACAGCAGCGTGCTGTATAACTGTATATCTTCTCTTTTACAGCACTGCGATATTCATTACAACTCGTGTTTATCTCTGAAACACCTTCAGTATCAGGTACTGGCACGGAGCAGCGAGGATGATGATGGCTGAACTGGGAACAGGAACACTCCTCAGAAATGCAGAGGATGAACACACATCAAAAAAAGATATTAGCGATAAAACACACTCTGAGGTTTTTAACAGGACGTCTTTATCCAGAAAGCAGCATGATGCTAACGCTCACGCAAAATGAATTAACGGGAATAAACATTCTTGCATCTGAGAGGATGGATCATGATGAAGCAAAAACATAAACATGGCCCATGTTTGTGGTTCTGGAGGCCAGTATTGGCAAGTCGCTTATTCTGGCTCTCAGCAATGATGGAAAGTGAGAAAGACACGAAGATGGAGTGCCAGAGAACAGCGATCGGCTGTGAATAATAATGACCTGGTGTTTAATTGGACCAATAAAAACCAGTTATTGATGTTTGCACATAAAAGTGTCAAGTTTCTGCAAGTAATCATGAACGGAAGCAACTGTTAGCACCTGTAAGTGATTATTTTCCAATAAAAGAACACAACTATTACAATGTTTTCTTTACTAAAGAATGATGCATTATAATTTTATTCATTTATACTGCAGTTATAAATAACATTTTCTTTTTTTCTCTCTCTTCAAGTTAAAGCTAGACGGCCTTTCGATTTCATAAAATCGGTGAAATTTAGTTCCATCGATTATTTCTGTAATATCTCACAAAATATCAGGCCATTCTGTGGCTGGGAAGTTATTTAATTTGAGGGGATTAAAGCAAATAATGTGCATGAAATCGCTCGCTTGGCGCAGTCAAGCAGACAGAGGAAGTCCGTGTGCGCATGCGCAGGTTTACCTTCTTCTTCTTCTTTTGGGTTTTACGGCAGCTGGCATCCACAGTGTTGCATTACTGCCATCTACAGGTTTCCCTTTGAGCGTGCACTGACAGTTCCATCATTCTGTCGCTAAACGAACAGCTGATCACACCGAGGTGCTCGCTGAGCGCCCATATTTATTAGTTTGGTCCTGCGTTTCCTTTCCTTCGTATATAAAGTCTTTTCTTCTCGCTTTCCATTACTGTAGTTGCTCTTTCACGTTTCATTCACACACTCACATCCTCCATTTTTCTCTCCTGTTTCAAATTTGTATCCCACAATGCCTTGTGTGAACGGGGAAAGCATGATGTAGTATCTGGAAATGGGTCATGGTGAAGCAGGAAAAAATAGCAGCGAATTTAGAGCCACGTGGCCCTAAACTCATTAATTGTTCTATTTTAAAAACTAATAAAATTGGAAGTCTGTGATTTGAATTCAGTAGCTTTCAGTCACTAAACAAAAATAATCAGGTGTCGGGGAAAATTCTTTTTATGACCTGCACTTGAAAAATCTGAAAGGCAGTCTACCTTTAAGGAGAAGAGCGCAACATTTCGGTGTCGTTCAGACACTATTATCAAGCGACGGTTGATGTCAAAGCATATAGGGTTAGATTAGTATAATGCTAAACAAAAAGTTTAGCCTGTACTGAGTCTGATTGCACGTTGAGAGGTGGTCTTCTTTCTTTAATGCAGATATAATAAACTAAAATATTAATTTTATTAAAAATGAAAAAGTTAATAACAAATATTCCTTTTCTTAATAAACTTTTATAAGTATTTGTTCTCCCTCCATTTTGCTTCTCTTTTCTTTATCTTTCAACAGTCTGTAAAAAGAGAAAGACAATTTCTTATTAAATCTATTTGCACCCAGTCACACAGCAGCTCTTTCACATTTTAGATGTTTATTTGTGTGTTTTTGTGGCATTAGAGCTGTGTTACTTCTGCATACAGTGAAGTAACATGAATTCCAGCGAATGTATGTTATTGTGCCCTCTGCTGTCGAACTAATACAGTTACAGCCAGGAAAAACTAAAATTAGGGAGCCTGAATCACTATTCATTTTTTTATTTCATTGATTAAAATTGTGATTTATCTTTGCATTATCATTACATGCCTAATGATTACACAATCTGTTTATGTGGAGCATCCAGTGTATGAGTCCCAGTGAATGAGTGGTTTCTATAGAAACAATAACACATTAAAAAAGCGAGTTGTGATTTGTAGGTGCTCTGCTCTTTTAGAAAATTAATCAACACCCTTCTGACCAATCAGAATGCAGAATTCAGCAGTGCAGTGGTGCCTTGGGAGGTTTGTCATCCTGAGTCTTGCTGCTGAAGGAGACAGAAAGTGAGAGATGGAGAGAAAAAGAAAGAGGGAATGACAGAGGAGTGTGTTTGGCTGGGCTAAGCTGGCTGTGGTCACTGTTATTCCTGTAGAATGATGAACTGCATGAGCTGAGATCCATCCATCACTGCTGCGTATCCAAGCAGCCCACGGGGCCTCCACAATATGTCAGTGTCACGGTGCACACCACCCCATGCATCAAAACATTTTAATACAACTCAACCTCTGCGTTTTCCCTTTCAGCGGTTAAAGAGTACAACGGTGTATCACTTGGCACAAAGCACACTCGGCTTCGCTCATCTAATCACCTCCACACTCGGCTTACACAAGCAGCAGGACGCAAGCAGGCGTGACTGTCCATGCAGAGAACGAGGACGCTCCGGGTCGAGACGCATCGCTGATCTTCAGAATGCATCACTCCGTCTTTAGGAAAAGACAGTTGGAGAGCAAGACAGATGGAAATCAGAGAAAAGCAACATTTTTGAATTCTGTGAAAAAAACGGGGTGAATGTTTATGTTCTGGGAAGTGAGAGGAACATTGTCACTGAGCATTAGCAGTCCTGGTTAGCAGCGTTTCTCAATCCTGGACAACACTGAGGACGATCCTGTCCTGCTGTAGGGCTGGGCGAGATCATCACGGAACATCAGCGTCATGATACATTTCATCACAATACACTTTTCTGAGATATCACGGATATTGTAATAACTTATTATTATTGTTATATTAATATTGTCAAAATAATTACAAAAACTGACTGGAAGCAGCTGATGACATTTTAAGTTTTTTTTTTTTTACATTAAACATTTTTTTTATAAAATATAAAGAATATAAATAAATTTAGTATAAAGTGTTTAATCCAAAACCATTATATTATTTTTTTATATTAATACATTATTAATTATACATTATATTAACTGCAGAGACACTTTTTCATCTATGATGTATTTTTATATTTTATATTATTATATTTTTCAGTCCCTGCTATTATTTCTTTTAATTATTCACACTCAAAAGCATTATTTTAAATGTTGATTATGTATTTATTTTATATTAATATTATGGAAATAACCTGGAAATAACCATTTTTATCTTTTTTATTTTATTAAATGATTATATTCCATCGGCATCGCAGTCTCAGAAGACCATGGATTTCTTGTGCCTGGAGTTAGGTTTTCGCACAGCGTCTGCTGTGGCTGAGAAGACCAATCTGTGAGAGGCAGACTCGGCTGCAGATGTCACATGCCTAGATTGGTTCCACTGATGTTGGTGGTGTGGTGGTGTCCTGTGGTTGCTTCCTCCTTGTCCTCTTTGCTTCCTGGTGATGAGCAAGGGTGGCTTCATATTCTAGCAGCCTGCTGCGGAATGCCTGCTGCCACTGAAGGCGGTCCTGAGCTGCATTTTCCCAAGTGACAGGGCTGATGTTGAAGCACTTGAGGTCTTGCTTACAGACGTCCTTGTAGCGAAGCTGGGGGTGACCAGTTTGTCTCTTGCCAGATGACAGTTCTGCATAGAGTATGTCCTTCAGGATTAGTCCATCGTCCATCCGCCGGACATGGCCCAGCCAGCAGAGATGTCGCTGCCTCAGAAGAGAGTACATGCTGGGAAGCTGTGCTCTCTCCAGGACTGCTGTGTTGGTGACCCTATCTCTCCAGATAATACCCAGTATACCCTACACCTCAGGCAGCGAAAGTGGAAGCTGTTTAGCCGCCGCTCTTGGTATGAGCATGGTGTCCAGGTTTCACTACCATACAGGAGTGTGCTGATGACACAGGCTCTGTACACCTGCACTTTTGTATGGACAGTGAGTTTTCCATTGTCCCATACTCTCTGTGAGCTTCCCAAAGGTAGAGGCAGATTTTCCGATGCGGCCACTGAATTCAGCATCGAGTGACAGGTTGTTGGTAATGGTAGACCCGCGGTAGGTGAAGGTGTTCACGGATTCCAGAGTGTAGTTTTTGATGGTGATAAAGGGAGGTTTTACAGTGCCTTGTCCCATTGTCTTCATTTTAGTCAGGCTGATGGTCAGGCTGAAGTCCTTACAGGCTTGGGTGAACCGGTCCATGAGAGTTTGCAAGTGCTCCTGGGAGTGTGCTACCACTGCTGCATCATCAGCAAACAGTATGTCCTGGATGACGAGTGGCCTAACCTTTGTTTTGGCTTTCAGACAGGCAGGGTTGAATAGGTTACCATCTGTTCTTGTGTGGAGGTAGACTCCCTCAGTTGATGTTCCAAAAGCTTGCCACAGGAGGAGGGAAAAGAAGATCCCAAACAAGGTGGGTGCCAACATGCATCCCTGCTTGACACCACAGCAGATTTTGAAGGGGTCTGAGATGGACCTATCGAACTGTATGGTACTTTGCATGCCGGTGTGAAAGGACTGGAGGATGTGGAGGAGTTTTGGGGGGCAGCCTATCCGTTCAACCAGCTGGAAGAGGCCACTCCTGCTCACTAGGTTGAAAGCCTTAGTCAGGTCAATGAATGCCATGTAGAGTGGTTTTCTTTGCTCTCTACACTTCTCCTGCAGCTGTCTCAGAGAGAAGATCATGTCAGTGGTAGATCTTCCTGCTCTGAACCCTGCCTGCGATTCTGGATAGAACTTCTCTGCGAGAATCTGGAGTCTGTTCAGCGCAACTCTTGCAAAGAGCTTACTGGTGGTGCTGAGTAGAGAGACACCACGGTAGTTGTTACAGTCACTTCTGTCTCCCTTATTCTTATAAAGGGTGACGATGGTGGCATCCCGCATGTCCTGTGGTACAGCACCTTCACTCCAGCACAGACAGAAGAGCTTGTGGAGTTTGTCGAGTAGAGCAGACTTCCCACATTTTATGACTTCAGCTTTTATCCCATCACTACCTGGTGCTTTACGGCAGGTTAGGCTGTCGATTGCTTTGCTTAGTTCCTCAGTTGTTGGCTCCATATCAAGCTCTTCCATTACAGGTTGGTGCTCTACATGACAGAGGGCAGCATCAGAGACAGTGTTGTCACTGGCATAGAGCTCAGAGTAATGCTCTACCCAGCGGTCCAGTTGTTTAGAGCAGTCAGTGATGATTTCTCCCGAGGCTGATTTCAGAGGAGCGATTGCATAACGTGAGGGTCCAAGCACCTTTTTGATGCCGTCGTACATGCCTTTGATGTTACCTGAGTCAGCAGCTGATTGGATGATGCTGCAAAACTGTAGCCAATAGCTGTTGGCACAGTGTCATGAGGTTTGCTGGAGTTTCCTCCTAGCTGTCCTGAGGGCATGCAGGGTCTTATCAGTCAGTGTGCATTAATAGTTGGTATGAGCAATATGCTTTTCTTCCAGGATCGGTGACAAAACAGATGCATTGGCTTCAAACCAGTCATTGGACCTTCTCAACCTTTTGCCAAAGACCATCAGGGCAGTGCTGTGGATGGTGTCCCTTAAGCCATCCCAGTACTGCTGGGCAGAGCAGCGTTTGGGTAGGTGGGGGAGGGATTCCTCTAGTGCACAGAGGAAGGCAGCAGCTTTGGTTGGAACAGCTGTTTTGCTGCTGTCAACATGAGAAGGTTCTTTTGATTTGGCTCTGTAGATGTTTTTCATCTGCAGTTTACTGTAACTCTACAGCAGACAAGGGAGTGGTCTGAGTCACAGTCTGCACTGTGGAAACTACGGGTTTGGAGGACGCTTCTGAGGTCAGTGCGTCGTGTTATGATCAGGTCCAGCTGGTGCCAGTGACCAGATCGTGGGTGTCTCCAAGAGACTTTGTGTCAGGGTATAGTCTGAAAGTAGAAGTTGGTAATGCAAACACTGTAGTATGTGCAGAGCTCAAGGAGATGCTGCCCATTCTTGTTCATTTTCCCAATGCTGTGGTAACCCAAGCAAGATGGCCAGGAGTCATGGTCTGCGCCAACTCTAGCACTGAAGTCACCAAGCAGGTACAGCTGTTCCTTCTTGGGGATGTTTTTTATAGCTGCCTCAAGCTCATCATAGAACTTGTCCTTAATTTCTTGGGAGGAACTGAGTGTTGGTGCGTACACACTCACCAAGTGGACAGGTCCCCTGGTTGTGTTCAGGCAGAGGGTTAAGATTCTCTCTGAGCCACCTGTGGGTGGTACTATTGCTCCCAGCAGAGTGTTCTTGACTGCAAAACAAACTCCATATTCCCTGGGTTCACCTGCCAGAAAAAGGTGTAGTCTCTTTCTCTCAATGAGCCTGATGATAGGAGTTGGGTTTCCTGAAGGGTCGAGATGTCCATTTGATGCTTCAGGAGTTTGTTGTTGATGACTGCAGTCTTGCGGGCATCACTTATGTTTAGCAGGTTTTCAGTTAGTCCAGGCGTCATGGTCCTGACGTTCCAGCATCCCAGACGTAATGCTGGAGTCTTTTTGATTGTTTTGTTTGGTGCACGGTTTTACAGCCCACTTGTCAGGATGAATCCCTTAGCTTCATGCACCCAATGAAGCAGGTAGGCTGTGGCAGGACAATGCCCAATTGGCTGGGGGCTGCCCAGCTTAAAGTGGGCAGTAGCTGTCTAGTGAGATGAATCATCTCTCCCACTGTTGGAGGCAGCCCCTGGCGCCCATCTCTATGCCAAACCGGTAACTGCTGACCTCCCGTGTTGTGCCTTCACTGCACAGTGAAGCTGGAGTTTCCTCTCCAGGGCACAAGAAGCCTGGGCAAGATTTATAGAAACCCTATGTTGCCCAGGCAACAGGGATCCCTTCTCTGCCTCGCTGGCGTGATCCAAAGGAATGGTGAACCAATACATTCGGTGTCAGTTCGGCTGCAGGAGTTGCCAGGACAGTGCTTCACACACTGAGCTGCCTAAAGGAGTCCAAGCTGGGTTTTCTGTCAGGGTTTGCTCCCTTAGCCATATTCCATTCCAGAGGATACCCACAAGGCAGCGGGGTACTATTTAACCCAGAGGTGGGGCAGTGCTTGGCGGACGCCAGGGCATGTCCACACACCGGTGGGCCTGCACGTCGCGCCTCTGGGGCCCACTGCTGCTCCGAGATCCCCTACATTTTAGCCTGAGTCTGCGAGGTCTCAGTAACCGTGTGTGGCCACAAGGAGGCACTGCAGGAGTCTTGGTGGCGGAGAGGCTGTGTACCAGCAGGAGGAGACTTACGCACTCGGCTCCTCCTATCACCCCCCGAAGGAGGCTAGCTGGCGGAAGTAGCTGTAAGCAGAGAGAAGCAAGCAGGAGCAGATTGTGACATACAACATGTAACATGCACTACAGTGGTGCTTGAAAGTTTGTGAACCCTTTAGAATTTTCTATATTTCTGCATAAATATGACCTAAAACATCATCAGATTTTCACACAAGTCCTAAAAGTACATAAAGAGAACCAAGTTAAACAAATGAAACAAAAATATTATACTTGGTCATTTATTTATTGAGGAAAATGATCCAATATTACTTATCTGTGGGTGGCAAAAGTATGTGAACCGTTGCTTTCAGTATCTGGTGTGACCCCCTTGTGCAGCAATAACTGCAACTAAACGTTTGTGGTAACTGTTGATCAGTCCTGCACACCGGCTTGGAGGAATTTTAGCCTGTTCCTCCGTACAGAACAGCTTCAACTCTGGGATGTTGGTGGGTTTCCTCACATGAACTGCTCGCTTCAGGTCCTTCCACAACATTTCCATTGGATTAAGGTCAGGACTTTGACTTGGCCATTCCAAAACATTCACTTTATTCTTCTTTAACCATTCTTTGGTAGAACGACTTGTGTGCTTAGGGTTGTTGTCTTGCTGCATGACCCACCTTCTCTTGAGATTCAGTTCATGGACAGATGTCCTGAAATTTTCCTTTAGAATTAGCTGGTATAATTCAGAATTCATTGTTCCATCAATGATGGCAAGCCGTCCTGGCACAGATGCAGCAAAACAGGCCCAAACCATGATACTACCACCACCAAGTTTCACAGATGGGATAAGGTTCTTATGCTGGAATGCAGTGTTTTCCTTTCTCCAAACATAACACTTCTCATTTAAACCAAAAAGTTCTATTTTGGTCTCATCCATCCACAAAATATTTTTCCAATAGCCTTCTGGCTTGTCCACGTGATCTTTAGCATACTGCAGATGAGCCACAATGTTCTTTTTGGAGAGCAGTGGCTTTCTCCTTGCAACCCTGCCATGCACACCATTGTTGTTCAGTGTTCTCCTGATGGTGGACTCATGAACATTAACATTAGCCAATGTGAGAGAGGCCTTCAGTTACTTAGAAGTTACCCTGGGGTCCTTTGTGATCTCACCGACTATTACACACCTTGCTCTTGGAGTGATCTTTGTTGGTCGACCACTCCTGGGGAGGGTAACAATGGTCTTGAATTTCCTCCATTTGTACACAATCTGTCTGACTGTGGATTGGTGGAGTCCAAACTCTTTAGAGATGGTTTTGTAACCTTTTCCAGCCTGATGAGCATCAATAATGCTTTTTCTGAGGTCCTCAGAAATCTCCTTTGTTCGTGCCATGATACACTTCCACAAACATGTGTTGTGAAGATCAGACTTTGATAGATCCCTGTTCTTTAAATAAAACAGGGCGCCCACTCACACCTGATTGTCATCCCATTGATTGAAAACACCTGACTCGAATTTCACCTTCAAATTAACTGCTAATCCTAGAGGTTCACATACTTTTGCCACTCACAGATATGTAATATTGGATCATTTTCCTCAGTAAATAAATGTCCAAGTATAATATTTTTGTCTCATTTGTTTAACTGGGTTCTCTTTATCTACTTTTAGGACTTGTTTGAAAATTTTATGCTGTTTTAGGTCATATTTATGCAGAAATATCAAAAATTCTAAAGGGTTCACAAACTTTCAAGCACCACTGTACCTACAAGCACTTCTACCACAATACTAATGCACTGATGCATCACACACACCCTGTGTGCAAGCACTCACACACACACACACACACACACACACACACACACGCATGATTATATTAATACATTATAAATTATACATTATATTAACTGCAGACACACTTATTTCATACAACCCCGATTCCAAAAAAGTTGGGACAAAGTACAAATTGTAAATAAAAACGCAATGCAATAATTTACAAAACTGATATTGTATTCACAATAGAACATAGACAACATATCAAATGTCGAAAGTGAGACATTTTGAAATTTCATGCCAAATATTGGCTCATTTGAAATTTCATGACAGCAACACATCTCAAAAAAGTTGGGACAGGGGCAATAAGAGGCTGGAACAGTTAAAGGTACAAAAAAGGAACGGCTGGAGGACCAAATTGCAACTCATTAGGTCAACTGGCAATAGGTCATTAACATGACTGGGCATAAAAAGAGCATCTTGGAGTGGCAGCGGCTCTCAGAAGTAAAGATGGGAAGAGGATCGCCAATCCCCCTAATTCTGCGCCGACAAATAGTGGAGCGATATCAGAAAGGAGTTCGACAGTGTAAAATTGCAAAGAGTTTGAACATATCATCATCTACAGTGCATAATATCATCAAAAGATTCAGAGAATCTGGAAGAATCTCTGTGCGTAAGGGTCAAGGCCGGAAAACCATACTGGGTGCCCGTGATCTTCGGGCCCTTAGACGGCACTGCATCACATACAGGCATGCTTCTGTATTGGAAATCACAAAATGGGCTCAGGAATATTTCCAGAGAACATTATCTGTGAACACAATTCACCGTGCCATCTGCCGCTGCCAGCTAAAACTCTATAGTTCAAAGAAGAAGCCGTATCTAAACACGATCCAGAAGCGCAGACGTCTTCTCTGGGCCAAGGCTCATTTAAAATGGACTGTGGCAAAGTGGAAAACTGTTCTGTGGTCAGACGAATCAAAATGTGAAGTTCTTTATGGAAATCAGGGACGCCGTGTCATTCGGACTAAAGAGGAGAAGGACGACCCGAGTTGTTATCGGCGCTCAGTTCAGAAGCCTGCATCTCTGATGGTATGGGGTTGCATTAGTGCGTGTGGCATGGGCAGCTTACACATCTGGAAAGACACCATCAATGCTGAAAGGTATATCCAGGTTCTAGAGCAACATATGCTCCCATCCAGACGACGTCTCTTTCAGGGAAGACCTTGCATTTTCCAACATGACAATGCCAAACCACATACTGCATCAATTACAGCATCATGGCTGCGTAGAAGAAGGGTCCGGGTACTGAACTGGCCAGCCTGCAGTCCAGATCTTTCACCCATAGAAAACATTTGGCGCATCATAAAACGGAAGATACGACAAAAAAGACCTAAGACAGTTGAGCAACTAGAATCCTACATTAGACAAGAATGGGTTAACATTCCTCTCCCTAAACTTGAGCAACTTGTCTCCTCAGTCCCCAGACGTTTACAGACTGTTGTAAAGAGAAAAGGGGATGTCTCACAGTGGGAAACATGGCCTTGTCCCAACTTTTTTGAGATGTGGTGTTGTCATGAAATTTAAAATCACCTAATTTTTCTCTTTAAATGATACATTTTCTCAGTTTAAACATTTGATATGTCATCTATGTTCTATTCTGAATAAAATATGGAATTTTGAAACTTCCACATCTTTGCATTCCATTTTTATTTACAATTTGTACTTTGTCTCAACTTTTTTGGAATCAGGGTATATGATTTTTTTAATATAATTTTTTTAGGTCCCTGCTATTATTTATTACATTTTGCAATTTGTTTTATTTTGTGCAACCAGTCATTAGTTAATTCATCTGTTGTTTTTTATTATTGTTATTCACACTCAAACATTACTTAAAATGTATATTATTATTATTATTATTATTATTATTATTATTATTATTATTATGATGCTGGAACAGCTGAATAATAAAGTTATTTATCTGTATTTATCTGTATATCGAGACTCATCTCATTATCTCTAGCCGCTTTATCCTGGTCTACAGGGTCACAGGCGAGCTGGATCCTATCCCAGCTGACTACAGGTGAAAGGCGGGTTCACCCTGGACAAGTCGCCAGGTCATCACAGGGCTGACACATAGACACAGACAACCATTCACACTCTCATTCACACCTACGCTCAATTTAGAGTCACCAGTTAACCTAACCTGCATGTCTTTGGACTATATCGAGATTGCAAATTAAATTAATTTGAGCTACATGTTTTTATGTGAGAGCTAAGTATTTTCCAGGTGTACCTGTGGTGCCCCCTTGTGCTGTGACTGTGAATAACACTGTCAATTATTCTGTGTATGATTCTGAACAAGATTAAATATTCAGTTCCAATTATGAATATAATTATAAAGAAATTTAACAAGACATAAACATGCTACCAGGAGTAAACTCGTCCATGATGTTACTTTCTCTCTCATGTCATGTTTCTCTTTCTTCTCTTGTATTCCCTCTACATCAGGTTTTATTCTCAAGTCCCTTCTTCTCTCATCGCTGCATTGCATTCCGCAGTCCAATCTCCGAAAGATAAAACAGTGGAACATATCGGAGGGTTTGTTCTGATGTCTGTGGCAGACAGAATTACCACAGAGATCTCTCTGGAAGCTAAGACTACACACACACACACACACACACTTTTCCTTATATCAGGAAATACAAATAACAGTGTGATAGAGTTTCCTAAACATAACAGCACAGAATTGAGGGTTCAGGTATTTGTTTACGGAATTCAACTAAAACTGTGTTTAAAGCACTTTTTTCATAAGAATCACTTTCATCTTTCTGTAACGTTCACCGATTACAGTGGATTGTTTTTTAAAGCCATCGGATTGTGTATAGAGTTGAGGATTGAATACCAAAATTGCTCACATCATTATTCAGAGTAACTCAGACAGAATTACAGACTTGTACGATGTTCAGAAGCTACGTAAGAGTTACGCAGATGTGGGCGAAGTTTATCTAAAATAGAGGCGTGTCTCAGTTATGTGCCATTCTGATCTTCAACTTAAGCACATTTTACAGTCCATAACATTTGCACTTATGTGTGACATGGAACTAACGCTGCCTTTAAATGGAAGTCGTGAGCTCATGATTACAATATGGGACGTTGTGTAAATTAAATACTTGGTGTTCGGTGATGTCAGCATGAGAACATGGCTGCTAGGCAACAGCAACAACAACATGGACTCCAAAAGACTCGTCTTTCAGGCTAACATTAACAATTTAGCTAACAAGTGGGAAATGTAATGCAGGAAATGTCGGAAAAGATGAGACTGTTGGGAAAATCAACATATTCCTCAGATATATTATAAAATTATGATGATGACTTTATATGACTAAAATTACAATATTTGAACTTAACGCCCGGTCACACAGCACTCCGCGTCTATATCACGTACAAAAAGATACAAAAATCTGGTGGACGTGGTCGTAAGTGGTAATTTTTGGTCAATTTTGGCTTTGCCGTGCTTTGTACGGGGTATGGCCGTCGGCGGCTGTTTCACTGCTGCAGCACTGCCTAAGCACAGCTAACCAAGTCCAGCCACGTGTAAGGCTAAAAATAGGTTCGCACGTGTTCGAACGCAGGGAAAAAAGCGACAAGTTACCACGGATAACCGCAGCCTCATCGCGTCTGTAGCACTGCCGATCACGTGTTGAGCGCGGACGTAAAATGGGCACTCCACTGCCATAGCACTGCCAAATCACGGGTAACCGCGGCTCAGCGTCGTTGGAAGAGCGGCTTGCTGCGCATATAAAAGCGGTCGCGCACGGCTGTGTGCAGGGCTGGTTTCAGTCTCTGCACAATTTCATCGGACATCGCAGGAGGCATCCTCATAAAGTTCTGAAAAGCTCTTGGATCTTCGTTACGCAGCTCGACCATGAGACGGTCGTAAAGCCCAAGCTGAGGTCTCCTCGCAATCCAGTCACGCACCCAGATGTTCTGTACCACCCTCCTCCTCCTCCTCCTTCTTCTTCTCTCAGCAAGGATATGTTGAGCCTGTATCAGTCGGTTCTGTTGGTGCTGGAGCATTAAGATGAGGACATCACAGCGTTGAGGGTTCATGTTCACCCCTTGACATCTAGACTGCAAGTGCCGAGGTCTCAGAAAATTACGGTATTTATACATGCCGCAAATCAGAAGTGATGCAGAAGTGATTAGACAGTGATCAATCGAATTTAGAACTTGTTTGAGACGTCGTTTAACGGGCTTAGACAGTGCTATGTACGCGGAAAAATCCATTTCTCAGTGATAAGTCGCTAAACACACGCTATATCCCGTGATACCAACGCGTAACACCCGTCCGATGACCGTGCTCTGCCCGTGATAGACCGCCAAACTTTCGCGTCTTACCACGTCTCCCCAAGTTTTAATAACGGCCGGGACACTGATTATCACGTGTTTTTCACGTGTGTTGCACGTCTTTACCATGTGTGCTGGCCGTGGTTGTCCGCAGTCTAAAGTTTTGAGCAGTCCAAAACTTTTTGCCGCGTCCGACGCCGTTCCGATTTTCCCCTGCGTCCTGTCACGTCTGTATATCGACTGTAACACGTCTTAACTTCGACATCAACACGAACAACATCGTCTGCTTCACGGGAGAGCACTTTTTGACGGGTTTTGGCCGTGATAAAGCCGTAAAGCGCTGTGTGACCGGGCCTTTAGCTACTTATCCACTCTGAGCTTTAGGAAAATTTCCACTTCTGAAGTCATTATGACCACCAGAGGGCGCTCCTCAAGCATGAAGCACCTTGAATATGATGAAATATTTACTTCAGCATGGTGTAACTCTGAAGAAATGCACAGTGTTCGATGTGTTGCGATCTCACAGCTGCAATAACATCTCAGATACTGCTAACAGTAATGCTAATGCTAACAGTAACGACGTCTCACCCTCGGGTACAAAACAAGAATAAAGATAAAGCTTGGCTCGGTTTTGTTCTTGAAATATTTCTTCTCAACACACTCAAGGCAAAATCCGAGACATAAATATGGTATTATTCATGAATTCATAATTCATCATTTTGACTTGAAAGTCAACAGTTTTTTGTCATATGTCGGAGGAGATGCATTTTAATCTTAATCAGAGGTTTATCTTTATCAGGAGGAGTGAGTACTTTGTACGAGTATATCAAGTGATAAATGAAGTTAAAGTTTCATATGAAAGCACGATATAAAAATACATAAAATAAGTCTGCACTGGATCAAGTGCGATTCTCTGTGCTGCTGAAGAATGGCTCTGTTTGTTCATGCAGTGATGTAATGATGATATATGAGACTCTGATTAGATTCATTTCAACATGCACAAAATATTTTCCTTCATATACCGTCATATTAGACTTTATTACACAGACACGAGTGTTTTTGTGGGAAATACACCACTGGTATTTTTCATCTGAGCTCCATTTGGGACACAGAGAACCAAAACCGGGACATAAATCTCTATCTGTCACTCGTGAGGAAATCGATGATAAATTGTGTTTTGATAAATTTGGGGACTTTTTGTTTGTGAATGTGTTGAAATAATAAAAAGAACATCACACACTGGCTTATGAAGTCTAGCTTCTCGTGTAGAAAAACTCGCATTTTTCATACAAAACACATTGTGGATCTGAGTGACATATTTCCCGATATTTCACTCCGATGATGTCACTCCCAGTGTTTTCCCGCTGACTAGATGCACATTGTCAAAATAGTGAACTGGTTCAAAATTAAAATTCCTTTGATGAACTTGCGTTTTTTTTGTTTTTTTGTGGATGTGTCCATATAAGGCCACACCAATTTAATTGGTTCTCGGATTTTTTCAGGAAAAATATGAAGCGAGCGAGCGAAATAAAAATAAAATTTAAAAAATGCTCTGATGGTAAAATTAGCGGTGGAAACAAAACAAAGACAATACATTATTACATTATTGCAAAATGCATGAAATATAATGTAGACTAGGCCTACTGTAGGCCTACATTCAAACTCATTTTTCTGTCATGAAAACAGTTTATCACAGCAACGGGTGACTAATAGCATTAGAACGACAAGATCGCGCTGTTTCACCAGATATGCGGACGGTAGCCTATGTGACTAAAACTCCGCGATCAATTTAACCGAGATGAATATTCACCAACGTGCAGTTAGGTGAATCGAACGAGAGTAAGAGCAGAATTTTTTGCATGAGAAACAGGAGGTGTGTTGCGTGAGGGCGTGAGAGGGCAGTCATATGCGTGTCTCACGCTTACTACATAACAGTCGGCAGCCCTGCTCAAGAGGGATGCGACCCAGAAAAAATGAACAAGGGAATAAACCCGGTAGGCCTACAGTAAATTTGTGTCCTGTATTGTCCTTGTCAGCAGGGCTAGCTCTGGCTGCACGTCTTTTATCAGGCAAACCAGTAAACAGAGAGGCTAAATAAACGATTGAATTACAGTCAATTGAACATCTACAATGCACAGAAAAAAAGATTAGGTCAGGAGTAGCTACTTCTGATGGATAAATACTTCGAATGATTTTTGTTTGCCCCTCACATCAATCAGTGAAATATATAAATCAAACCCACCTCCACAGAGTCGTTGTCCAAGTTGGCACATCGCAGGGTAACAAGCTCACGGCATCTTGAGTACGACTGTGCAAAGTTTTCCCCCTCTTGAATTTCGACACACCTGTCAAAGATTTTACGCTTCTGTTCACTGAATATCCTAACAATCACAAACACAGGCTTTGCAGGATTCCCCTCCACAGGCAGGTTTCTTCCACAAGTCTTTATCTAAAGTGAAAGGGGCGATTTGATTGGTTTTTGATGTCACGTGACCTCAACCTGCAGTCTTCAGTATTTTGAACCATCAGCCACGATGTTTTTCTGTTGGTGGGAGTTTGATTTCAATTTTTTTTTTTCATTTTGCATTTTCTTCAAGTGGCGATTCCGAGAACCAACTAATCCAATTGGTGTGGCCTAGTATAAAGAACATTACACTGTGGGGCGAAGATATGAAGTTTATCTTCTCGTGTTGAAAATATTCATCACTCAAAGATAAACTTTATATCTTTGTACCACCGCGTAATATCCTCTTTTTTTCATTTTAAAGTTATTTCTTGCTTTTTTGTTACATTGTATCACATTAACAACATTTCTAATCCCCATTTGTTGTGTTTAAAGGCGTCGGTCTGGACGCTGTGGAAAAACTCCATCTCAGAGGTGTGAACTACACACAGGTGATTTAATCATCTGATTATGAAGCTCAGCTGTGTAACCTGATTCTGAACACCAGGAACTTCCTCAAAATATTCCCTCTGGATTCGGCCCTGGAACCTTCATGAAAATAATCAAACACTGACTGAAGTGGATTTAAGACTGAGGTGATACGACATCACTGATGGAGGATGTGTGTTAGTATGTAGTTTTGTGTGTGTGTGTGTGTGTGTGTGTGTGTGTGTGTGTGTGTGTGTGTGTACCTACTTGCCATGTATCACTCCGTCAGGGTTCAGCATGGGGATGATCTTGAAGATGAACGTTTCTCTCAGACTCTCAGCCACGGCATCGTCACTGCACAGGAACTCCAGCGTTCCCTTCATCACCCAGCTGGAGTTACACTCACCAGGATGCACCCTCGCTGTCAGGAACACACATGGCCTGTTCCCTACACACACACACACACACACACACACACACAGGTTTGTGTTTATGGTGTATATGTAACGATGGTTCAATCCTTTATTTCAAAACAACAAACAAATATAAGAAAGAAAGAAAGAAAGAAAGAAAGAAAGAAAGAAAGAAAGATTGATTCTTGACCTACCATGTTGTCAGTAAAGGCATTGAGAACGACAGCACTAACCAAACTACAAACATGGCGACTCAGAACTACAATGCCCAAAGAGCACAGCGCCCCCTGTCACTGGCTTATTGAACTCAGCTGTCATTCATTCACAACTCATCAGCCACACTACTTAAGCCTCACTCACACTGCCCCTCAGCGTGACGTATCATTCTGTGTTTTCCAGTCCATACCAAGCCTTTCTATCTCTGCCTGACTCTAGTTATTCTAACCCTCGCTATCTCGCTTTGTCTACGCTTCTTGTCTTTTCTGTATTGTCCTGTTTGCTGATCGACTGACCCTTTGCCTGCCTTTTGACCACGCTTCTCGTTTTGCGATTTGGCTTCGTTATAAGTTTGTTCCCCGCTCTCCCCTGCACATACATCCGTAAGTGCCTGCTCTCTGACACGTGTAATTATGAATTTCTCCCATACATTATGCTGACACGACCGTGTAATAAAACTAGACAAATAACCTGTCTGGGGAGCGAATAAAATCGGAACAGCAAGACTAAACTGTGTTTGAGATGCACAAGGTCAAAGGTCACTGAGAGTATTTGTACATAGCATTTCCCAAAAGGCAGTGAACATATACCAGCATTTACAAGCATGAAAAACAACACTGCTTTTAATAATTAGTTACAGAGAGGAAGCTGAATCAATAACAGGAAGCTGAATTTAGTCATTCATTTGTTTTATTTGTTTGTTTGTTCCTCCATTTGCTGTTTATTTCTGATACTAAATCTACTGTATGGCAAAAGTGGGAAGGAAGGAGGGAGGGAAGAGGGAGGGAAGGAAGGAAGGAGGAGGGAGGGAGGGAGGGAGGGAAGGAAGGAAGGAGGGCAAAAAAGAAAAGAAGTAATTCATTAGAAACAACACACACACTCATACAGAGACTCACTGAGCTGATGCAGATGTTTGAAGGTGTGTGAGGTGGGCGTGGCTGTGATGGTGATCAGAGGACAGGCGTTTCCTCCGAGTGTGTTGCACAGCATCTGCTGTCTGAAGAAGATCTTTCGCGGGTCGACAGAGCGCTGCAGCATCTGGAGGTGAGACTGACAACAACAACAACAAAAACAGCAACAACAAACCTGGTTATAACACAGATAATCTATAGCAATCATGAGTAATTCTCACACACACACACCTGCAGGGTAGAGAAGGTGTATGGATAATGATACGCCATGTAACACACATCATCCTTGTGCCTAAAAGTAACAGTGAAGGTCAAAGTGTAAAAGCAATGATGTCCATGACCTTCACATGGCCGGAAGTTGTTCCTGACAGGAAACAGGAAGAGGAAGAGAAGGAAGAGGAAGTGCTTAACAGGTTTTAGTCTTTTATTTTGTAAACACAACTTGAGTAAACAAACACAGAGAACTGCGGTCTCCTTTTTTGAGGAAAAGTAATCAGAGTGGAGGATCGACTAATTATTAAACATTAACTAATTAAAATTATTTTATTATTTAAACTGAACTCCTGGGTCATAATTATCTTCATTTTGCTAGCTGCTAAAAATAGTGAGCTGTTATTATGATGCTGTGGAGGTGTGAGTGGGGCTCACTGGTGTAACCTCAAACACCAGAACAATCCCAAACATTCCAGACATTCTCTAAGATTAATCAACTAAGACAAAAGTTCTGCTTGTCTATGTCTCACTTTGTGTGTGTGTGTGTGTGTGTGTGTGTGTGTGTTAGTTACCTGTAGTAGCAGATCTCAGTTCCAGTTCGAACCCAGTGAGGTCTTCCCTCAAGTGCCTCTTTTACTGAATACATCACGGGCTGCATGCCTAACAGAGAGAGAGAGAGAGAGTGATGATGATGATGATGATTCATGAGCCAAGTCTTGCTTGATTCATGAATAAATGACTTCATGGAGGGTGCCAATACTTATGAGCACCATTGCCATGGTCAGTGTGTGTTTACCGTAGTTGAACTGGCTGTTGCTTTTCTCACAGTTGATGATGTTGAAGCGGTACGGAACATTTGCTGTCATTCCACTGACCTCAAAATAAAACCACTGCTGATGAGCCAATGAGTTCACATCGGCATTAACGATCAGATCGTACTCGTATCTGAGAGAGAGAGAGAGAGAGAGAGAGAGAGAGAGAAGAAGAAGAAGAAGAAGAAGCCTAAGTAACAGGAACAAAAATCTTTCAGTTTAATAAAACTGCACTGTCAAATCTTGAACTCTGTGAAGCATGGTGGTGGGAGCACCATGCTGAGAGTTACCCTTATAGACTGTCTAAGATTTTGTGCTGAACGTCACCTGCGGATGTGAACAGCTTTCCTCAAGTTCCCATTCTCAAACTTTGAGAAGAAACGTAGGGAGTCTGCAGGGGCCTGGTTGGAACAGTGAGGACTGAGAGAGAGAGAGAGAGAGAGAGAGAGAGAGGTAAAGATGAGTGAGCCTAACATTGTCTACCCATGCTAAAGCTTACAAGCTGATAATCCACCATGAGACTCTGCTTTATTGGTAAACTATATGGCCAAAAGTATGTGCCCCCTGACCATCATACCCACCATGTGGTTCTTCTCTAAACTGTAAGAGGCCCAAACCTGTTCCTGTTCCAGCATGGTGATGACAATGCTCCTGTCCACAAAATGAGCTCCATGAAGACGTGGTGTGTGAAGGTCAGAGTGAAGAACTCAAGGTTTCTGCACAGAGCCCTGACTGAACTCAACCCCACTGAACACCTTTGGGATGAACTGGAACTGGAGCCTCAACATCATCAACAACATCAATCCCTGATCTCTCTAATGCTCTTCTAACTGAATGAACACAAATCCCCACAGCCACACCCCAAAATCTTATATTTTGTTACATAACTTATAACTAATGTTATATAGTGCGTTTCTCATACCACCTAAACCACCCACCCCACCCCACCCCAAAAAAAAAAAACACTCCAGAAAAGAAAGTGTTGGGGAAAGAGTAAGGTTTTTATCTGGGCCTTGATGGTGGAAAAGTGAAGAACATATAAAAGTCACATAAATTGAAGTCGAGTTCTAGAGTTTGGGGGCCATGACATTAAAACATCTGCTCCCAACAAAGGCCAGTGTAAATTTTGGGATAGCTATGAGTCCATTACCTGAGACTGAGGGTGGGGCTAATCCAGGGAGGTTTGTAGGAGGATGTTAAACTGGGTGTGCCAGTGAACTGGTAGAGGACTGGGGTGATTATGAGCTGATATTTTGGATGTGTTAATAGTCAAGATGGGAGGGGTATGACGGCAGGGAGCAGAGTTTCTGATTCTGTCTGGTTAAGCATGGAGTGAAGATGTGCAACGTTTCAATGATGGAAGAAAGAACTTGAAACAGTGCTCTAACATGGGATCTGAAAGAGTGTGATGGATAAAAGATTACCCCCATCCCCTTTACAACCTGCTGAGGAAGGTTTAACAGTCACTCCATGAACGTCAAGGGAAAATGGAGACCAGTTTGAGCCAATGGATTTGAGGCCAATGGATTAATACATCTCTGAGAGTTAGATTGGATCTAAAGTTTGATATCCGATATAAAAACAGGATATTAGGGTTAGGAGTCGCAATGTGAAGGTAGTTTTGGTGCCTAAAATGCAATAATTGCTAAACATGAGTATCATCAGCATATCATCATCCTCTTTTCATCATCACCCGTCTACCGAGGGAGCCCTGAGAGTGTTCTCTACTGTTACATCACTGTCTGGTTTGGGAACTGCAGCTTTGCTGAAGAAAAGTCCCTGCAGCAGACAGTGAGGACGGCACTATCCTGACTCTATATGAAGCACATCATCCACTATACCAACAGCATAGTGCAGGACAAATCTCACCCATCACATGTACTGTTCTCCCTCCTGCCATCTGGCAGAAGGTACCAAAGCATCTGAATCATCACTACCAGACACTGCAACAGCTTCTTCCCCCAGGCAGTCAGAGTCTTCAACTCTGTTACCCCTGAAGAACTGACAGTTCAAACTGACACGACACCTTCTCATCCACCTCTCATCCATTTGCACATGTTACAGGTGATTTTTGAAATCAGGTGGTTCTAGATTTACCTAGGTGAATTAGGTCGACATTCTATCTATCCATCCATTATTTGTGCTTATCCTGTGCAGGATCATGGGCTGGAGTCTATCCCAGCTGACTATGGGTGAGAGGCGGGGTACACCTTGGACAAGTTGCCAGATCATCACAGGGCTGACACACAGAGACAAACAACCATTCACACTCACATTCACACCTACGGTCAATTTAGAGTCACCAGTTAACCTAACCTGCATGTCTTTGGACTGTGGGGGAAACCGGAGCAGCCGGAGGAAACCCACGTGGACACGGGGAGAACATGCAAACTCCACACAGAAAGGCCCTCGCCGGCCACGGGGCTCAAACCCAGAACCTTCTTGCTGTGAGGTGACAGTGCTAACCACTACACCACCGTGCCACCAGGTCAACTTTCTTAAAAGTTTTTTTTTTTTTGAGGGGGGTTCATTAAAAAAAGGGGCTTGGATTTTTTAGAGGGTTTATAAAAGAATGAGAACATGTCAACAACCACTCTCTATTCACCTTTCCCCCCTCATCATACCTTTCTACTCAGAATTACACTGATATACCTGTCTTTCTAATTTAATTTGCTTTTTCCCACTGCTTTTTACTGTCCTTGTTGGGAATCAAACTCAGGACCTTCTGTTTGAAGTCAACCACATTCCCGCTACACCACAGAGGATTCAGTTGCAGCAAAGAAATTAACCCTAAACCTAAATCCTAATTCACCAAGGTAAATCTAGAATCACCTAGTTGAATCCAGAGTCACCTGATTTCAAAAATCACCTGTAACACACACACACACAAACACACACACACACACACACACACACACACACACACACAATGCTCACTTTGCACTTTTCTTGTGGTAAAATCCTGGTAAAACATGAACTCTTCAAACTGAACTGCATTGTCTTGCATTTTTTCTCTAAAGTGAACATTTGCACACAAATGCACAATTGCCACTTTGCACTTGTCTTTGTTTTTTCATTTATGCTGTTTATTGGACTTGAATAGTGAGATGTTTGGATAGATAAATGTTACTTAGATAACTATAGATAGTTATTTATATACCTTGTGTTTGTAATCTTCTATTTTCTCTCTAAATGCACCATGGGGAGTCCAAGGGAAATGATATTTCAGTGCACTGTATCCTTGTACATGGACGTACTGACAATAAAGCTCTCTTGAATCTGAGTCTTGAATGGTGGCGAATGATCTAATCTAACCAAGGGACTTGACTTATTTTGAGCACACTCGAACACCATCTACAACCCCGATTCCAAAAAAGTTGGGACAAAGTACAAATTGTAAATAAAAACGGAATGCAATGATGTGGAAGTTTCAAAATTCCATATTTTATTCAGAATAGAACATAGATGACATATCAAATGTTTAAACTGAGAAAATGTATCATTTAAAGAGAAAAATTAGGTGATTATAAATTTCATGACAACAACACATCTCAAAAAAGTTGGGACAAGGCCATGTTTCCCACTGTGAGACATCCCCTTTTCTCTTTACAACAGTCTGTAAACGTCTGGGGACTGAGGAGACAAGTTGCTCAAGTTTAGGGATAGGAATGTTAACCCATTCTTGTCTAATGGAGGATTCTAGTTGCTCAACTGTCTTAGGTCTTTTTTGTCGTCTCTTCCGTTTTATGATGCGCCAAATGTTTTCTATGGGTGAAAGATCTGGACTGCAGGCTGGCCAGTTCAGTACCCGGACCCTTCTTCTACGCAGCCATGATGCTGTAATTGATGCAGTATGTGGTTTGGCATTGTCATGTTGGAAAATGCAAGGTCTTCCCTGAAAGAGACGTCATCTGGATGGGAGCATATGTTGCTCTAGAACCTGGATATACCTTTCAGCATTGATGGTGTCTTTCCAGATGTGTAAGCTGCCCATGCCACACGAACTAATGCAACCCCATACCATCAGAGATGCAGGCTTCTGAACTGAGCGCTGATAACAACTCGGGTCGTCCTTCTCCTCTTTAGTCCGAATGACACGGCGTCCCTGATTTCCATAAAGAACTTCAAATTTTGATTCGTCTGACCACAGAACAGTTTTCCACTTTGCCACAGTCCATTTTAAATGAGCCTTGGCCCAGAGAAGACGTCTGCGCTTCTGGATCATGTTTAGATACGGCTTCTTCTTTGAATTATAGAGTTTTAGCTGGCAACGGCGGATGGCACGGTGAATTGTGTTCACAGATAATGTTCTCTGGAAATATTCCCGAGCCCATTTTGTGATTTCCAATACAGAAGCATGCCTGTATGTGATGCAGTGCCGTCTAAGGGCCCGAAGATCACGGGCACCCAGTATGGTTTCCCGGCCTTGACCCTTACGCACAGAGATTCTTCCAGATTCTCTGAATCTTTTGATGATATTATGCACTGTAGATGATGATATGTTCAAACTCTTTGCAATTTTACACTGTCGAACTCCTTTCTGATATTGCTCCACTATTTGTCGGTGCAGAATTAGGGGGATTGGTGATCCTCTTCCCATCTTTACTTCTGAGAGCCGCTGCCACTCCAAGATGCTCTTTTTATACCCAGTCATGTTAATGACCTATTGCCAATTGACCTAATGAGTTGCAATTTGGTCCTCCAGCTGTTCCTTTTTTGTACCTTTAACTTTTCCAGCCTCTTATTGCCCCTGTCCCAACTTTTTTGAGATGTGTTGCTGTCATGAAATTTCAAATGAGCCAATATTTGGCATGAAATTTCAAAATGTCTCACTTTCGACATTTGATATGTTGTCTATGTTCTATTGTGAATACAATATCAGTTTTTGAGATTTGTAAATTATTGCATTCTCTTTTTATTTACAATTTGTACTTTGTCCCAACTTTTTTGGAATCGGGGTTGTATTACTTCCTTCCACTCTCCACTATCTTCCATAATCTTCATTAGTTCCTCGCTCCACAATCCAGTATCACTTCTCAACTGATCTACATATGTTAAAGATGGTCTTCCTCTCTTCCGTTTGTCGTGTTTTGGCTCCAACATGATAACTTTGCTTATCACCTCTTCTTTTCTTCCCTAACATTGTCCAATGAACTGCAATCTTCTAATTCATAATGAATCAGTCGATCTTCTCAGTTTGCCACAGAGTTCTTTGTTGGTAATGTGCTCTTTCCGTGATACTCCAAATATATCCTTGAGCATTCTGGTATAAATACCATCTTAGTTAGTGTCCAGCTTTCAGTACCATACACTTTCTACAGTGGCACAAAAGAAACTTATTTTGAGATGCCTTTGAAGATTTGACTTCCAAACTTTATCCATTATGTTTAGTGTGCTCCAAGCTTGCCCTATCCTGATTTCCAGATCTTTTTTGCTTGACTTAATCCAAGCACCAAGGTACTTGAAGTCATCAAACTGAGGGGCAATGTGTAAATAATGAATAGAAGAGGGCTGAGGACCGATCCCTGAGGAACACCATGAGACGCAGTGGAGGATTTCTATTTCACAAGGTCAACAAACTGAAATCTATTAGTATTTATAGGAGATAAACCAGTTAAGAGCTGAGACGATAACACCAACAGTGTGCTTAAATCTAGGAGAAGAAGGATACTGAGGGCACTGGAGTCAGTGAAGAGGAGGATATCATTGAAAAGGTTGTTATTGGATAAGAATTTTGCAGTTGAGAGGCTCCAGGCCTTGGCTTGGCTACAAAAGGAGAGATCTGATATCAGTCCATCATGTTCCAGAAAGGCAGGATTGAGAGCAGGATGGGGATGATGGCTGAAGTTTTAAGAGCAGTATCGACAGAAACCAAAGCAAGTAATATATGAATGAAGTGCAGGAGGGGACAGAAATGAAGTAGACGTTAGATTTAGGTGTTAAATCAGAGATGGAAGCTGAGCAAGTTCAGCAGGAGAGACGGCAGGTGGAAATTCAGCGGCTGAGCTGAAAGGAAAAATCATTAGAATCAGATGTTGAAGTGGCTGAAGGTGTTGGTAAGCATTGTTAATTTTAACTGAGAAATTAAATTAGCAGAATATTGTAGGAGGAGGTTTACTGCACGGCCGGTTGTTCTGGAACCTATCCTGGGAATGCTGGGAATAAGACAAGAATGGCGAACATTTAAGGGAACATTAAGTATCTGATCATAATAGATAAAAAAAAAAAAACTAACATCCATTTTAGCCTGTACTCTCATGATGTTCCTAATATTCCCAGGATAGGTTCCGGATCCACCCCAACCCTGAGTGAAGATAAATAATTGAATTAGTGTTCATTTTTCCATTGGTACCAGTGTTCAGCTTCTAACTGGTGATCATCTTAGATTGCTTTTTATTCAGAAATCCATGAAATCTATTCGCAGGCGTTTCATCCTGTTTGCTCCACACTAGGAACGAAGACATGACTACACTGGTGAACTCAAAGCAAATTAAATGTCCTCGGCTCCAGTGTCACACGGATTGGAATTAGCTTGTGGATCTATTTCCATTCGGAGATACACTATCTTTTCATTTCACTCTGCCTCCGTTTATTCACACTCAGTTACCAAATCACTGGGATCATATACAGGGAATGAGCTATCTTAAAAAAACTGTCTCATTATCGATCAGAAAATGTTTAAAGCCCTGCTGGGACTGCTTGAGTTTTCTGTGTGGAGGTGTGTACTGGAATTGTTCCCTGAATGTCTCTGGGATTTTTATCTGCAGAAATCAGAAGAATAAAATATAGACAAAGTGTAAAAGGACTCAGGTCTCAGAGAAGCTACGCTTCTGTAGGGTTTTAGGTCGATTATTGGACTGTTATGATCATGTGACATACTAATGGTAAAAGCCACACCCCCTATATAACAAAGTGTATCGTAATAATAATAATAATAATAATAATAATATGTTCAATTTATATAGCGCCTTTCTCAGAACCCAAGGTCGCTTTACAATAATAGACAGAAAAAAGAAAAGAAAAAAGTCCACCAAATAGAGGTCAGGATATCATTCCAGTGGTGTAGCAGCCACAGTCCCACCAAAAGGCGCACAAAAACAAGTCCCACATCTCCAGCACAGCCGCCGTGATGCCGCCAGCAACATCGCTCGAACACCACGCCATGGATCCCCAAAGTGAGCACAGAAGCACCGCCGCGCAGAGTGCCGGTATGTCCCAAACCGCCTGCACGGATACCGCGATGCCACCGAGCAACATCGCTCGGAACATCACACCAAGCATTCAAGCACAGAGCGCTGGACAACCACGCTGTTAAAATGAGCAATTATATGTTAATAATATGCTAATTACCTGGGCTCTTCAATATCAAAAACGACTTTACTGATGATGTCATCAGGACAGAGTAGGCGCTGGATGTCTTCAAAAATTTTCTTTCTGAAAAAAAGAAGGCAGGTTTACAGCGTGTTTTAGGTCCGACTCTCAAGATTAAGAGGTGTTGATTATTTTTTATAACAGCATGAAAAAATAAACAATGTCTTTTGTGAGTGTTTATTATTGATTTTTAAAATGTTTGTGTTATGCTTGGTGTGTGTGTGTGTGTGTGTGTGTGTGTGTGTGTGTGTGTGTGTGTGTGTGTGTGTGTGTGAATATGAAAATGTGCAATATTTCAGTCTGGGTATCTCGACGAACATTTACACACAGGATACACGGTGTGTGTGTGCAGCATCAAAACATCTCAAAGCTCCAACAGCAACAGAAATAGAACATTTTACCCAGAATACAACTCTGCAGACATAACCTTTAAATAAAAATAAACACAATCAGCATGAACTCATGGAGTACACATAATATAAGACCTGTTTTGTTTTAAATAAATAAATGAGTTTCACAGTCACACACTTATCTCGACCCTCGTGGAATTAGAAATGTCACTTCCATCCAGCACTCGCCTGCTGCTCCCTGCTTTTGACTCATTTTTGAAAATGACGGTTTGTGAATAAAATGACACTAATCACACGCAGCTTCTTATCTCAGCCTGGAGCCAACACAATAAACTGTGAAATAACTGAAACAAATGTCACTTTTGCTCAATCTCGGCTTTGCACGCAGGACAGAGAACAAAATTAAAGCTGTTCAGAGGGAAAAAAAATCAGGCTTTTGACAAAGAAGCTTAAAGTAATGAGAGAAACATATTACACATTAGCGGGAAGCTGATCAGCAGATTGTCTCGGAGGTCAGCGGGAAATAAACAGCAAAATCTTACACAAGATTATTATTCTGAATTCACAACACGACAAAAATGGTTTTTAATAAAAGCTGAGTGTCACAGTGGTGACCTCAAGTGGGCGGAGCTAAGCAAGGAAGCGTTGATGAAAAGGATTAAGAACATTATGATTTAAGGGATGGATTAATTTATTAGTTCTGAATACATAATAATCAAAAATTAATTCATTAATCAATTAATTCATAGTTATTGTATGACATTTTAAATATAATACTTTTATGTTTAATACAAAATTTTAGGGTTAAAATAAATAAATAAATAAATAAATAGTAATATTTAGAAATATAAACTCCATTTAATGATATTTTTCAATCAATTAATAAATTTACATCATAATTAATAAGGAAGTAATGATCTACAACTTATTAATTATTGTACACATAAAATAAAATAAAAATATTGTGTATTGGGTAGTAATATTTAGGTGTGAATTTATTCTTTTTTTTATTAATAAGAAATAAACTACTCACCATCATGAAGTAAATAGTAAATAATATTTAAGTGATTATGAATTATTCATATAAATAAATAAATATATAAATATAGTATGAGTTCAAAATGTATTTTATATATTTATTTAAAGTATTAAAATTTAAGCATCAGTTTAAAAACTGTTTCCTCATTCCATTCCTCATGATTCTTTGCTTTTTTTAACAAAATAATGAACTATTACTAAACAATTAATACATGATTATTAATGATTAATTAATGATGTGTTATTGTGTAATGTTTAAAATGTGATTTCATATTTAAATCATTTATTAATATTTATATATCAGGTTAAAAAGAGGTTTGTAACCAAACATTCTTTCTTTACTTCTGATTTTGAAGTGTTTCATTCCTCTTTTACTGCAATAACTTCTAGTAATTTTTAGCTTTTTATAGTTACATTTACAGCGAGACGGCCTTTCGATTTCATAAAATCAGTGAAATTTAGTTCCGTCTGAAATGTGGTGATTGTGATATCTGTTTATTTCTGTAATATCTCACAAAATATCAGGCCATTCTGTGGCTGGGAAGTTATTTAATTTGAGGGGATTAAAGCAAATAATGTGCATGAAATTGCTCGCTTGGCGCAGTCAAGCAGACAGAGGAAGTCCGTGTGCGCATGCGCAGGTTTACCTTCTTCTTCTTCTTTTGGGTTTTACAGCAGCTGGCATCCACAGTGTTGCATTACTGCCATCTACAGGTTTCCCTTTGAGCGTGCACTGACAGTTCCATCATTCTGTCGCTAAACGAACAGCTGATCACACCGAGGTGCTCGCTGAGCGCCCATATTTATTAGTTTGGTCCTGCGTTTCCTTTCCTTCATATATAACATAACGTCTTTTCTTCTTGCTTTCCGTTACGGTAGTCGCTCTTTCACGTTTCATTCGCACACTCACGTCCTCCATTTTTCTCTCCTGTTTCAAATTTGTATCCCACAATGCCTTGCGTGAACGGGGAAAGCCCACCACGTGATGCATGACGTAGTATCTTGAATTAGGTCATGGTGAAGCAGGAAAAAATAGCGGAGAATTTAGGGCCACATGACTTTAAATTCATTAATTGTTCTATTTAAAAAAACTAATAAAACTGGAAGTCTGTGATTCAAATTTAGTAGCTTTTGGTCACTAAAGAAAAATATTTGGGTGTCAGTGAAAATTCTTTTTATGACCTACACTTGAAAAATCTGAAAGGCCGTCTAGCTTTAATGTTGTGGAACATCTGTGAAGCAAGTTAGTTCCTGTTCTCACTTACGTTATAGCAGCAATAAATACTCAGGCAAAGGAAATCATAAAGCTCCAGCTTCACCTCTGACTGTGATGAAGTTCTGACACTGGAGACTCCTTCCAGAAACATTACAGAAACAGAAAACGTCACCATATCAAAGATTTTTTAATCTGTTTATTGTCAGTGGAGAGTCTTCTGGACACACCCCGGTGAATGAGCCATTGCTATAGAAACAATAACATATTAATAAGAATGAGTGCATTAATATAAACCTGCACTACTGTCAGCGCTGCTGTTATAGAAAACTAATCAACACCTTCTGACCAATCAGGTTCTACCTCTGGATGTGGGGTTCCCTGTGAGCCATGCTCTCGGGACCAGCGGGAGGAAGATGACCCCAGAAATCTGGAAAAGCCAAAATGGAGAACGTAGCGATGGATTTCGTGCGAGCAGCCGCCCAGCTGTAAAGCCGAGGATCATGATGAGGAATTGAAGCACCGTATTTCTCCAAAAGTCTGTCCAACAGGCTGTTACAGGCTTCCTGTTGATTTCCTGCACAGTTCAGGATGTGACTTTGGAGATCTCTGGCCTTCAGATCTGCCTCTTCCTGCTTCTCTCCAGGTAAAGACGGAGACGAGCAATTGTTGGAGAATGATTTGGATTTTCTGTTGTCATGGAGTTTGATGTTGTCGTCTGAGCTCACATCTCGCGCTGAGTCTGAGTCCAGATCCTGGAAGAGAAGTTTGTTTAAAGATTAAGAAGGTGGAGCCAAAGAATGAATAAAGGATGTGTCACGTATCCTGAGAAGATTGGGTTGTTTCAAGGGCAATGACAATATCAGCATCATCTCAATATTAATCATAAACACAGAGACACAACAGAAATTATTATACTCATATAATTTAATTAAAAAAATACAAACAAAATAAACATACTTTAAATAAACCAAAATAAAAGTGTGCTACATTTATCATTTTCAGCATTTCTGTTTGAAAGCTATTAGCCAGCTAGCTATAATCTGAGCGTAAGGACACCGACGTGACAGCTGATGAAGCCTCGGAGGTTTTACTGCACGAGGAGGAAAAGAAGTGAAGATGTAGTGATGAGGACTGGAACGATACAATTGTGTCATGTTCGATTCGAATCTGGGTTCAGGATTTGATATTCAACTATTATGAAGGAAAATGGTAACTGAAGAGATTTTTTTTGTTTCTGAGTCATAAACAATGCAAAGAAGTTGGATTTTTGTCTGTATAAATGCTTATAAACATACAAACTGTTACAAAGAGAGATTTAGTATTGTAAAATAGATATACTACAGGTTCATCAGATTTTAAAAATAAATAAACACATTTATAAATTCTAAAAAAAGATTCATTGATTTAAAAAAAGTTTCTGATTTTGAGAATGATAAAATAATTATGTTTAAGAAATATATTCAGCTCCGTAGCAGCACCAGTGGTGTCATTTTATCCGGAAATAGAGCTCCAAAGATGGATAAAATGACCGTCTGCCCCGGCCTGTTTCTCAGGCATTCAGTCGATCTCAGACATGTGGAGATGCTTCATACGTGGAGATGATTATGGTGCAGACTCTCCATGAAAGAATTCAATCACATGACCTGTGTGTTCTCTGTAGTTTTTATTCTATGCAGATTTGGACCCCTAGTGTTCAAACAGTGCAATTACATTAATGGATAATTAAGAGAATGCTGATATCACCCGTTTCCACGATGCACATCGTCACATTTTTCATCAGGACGGATCATGTCACCATGTGCTGCTACACTTCTAGTGGTTTTGGGTTCAAAAAAGTATGGCGTCTGTGTTCCTCAGTGAGTAAGATGTTCACTAAATCATTTCCAGTGGAACTGTCGTAAAGGTGTTTTATTTGCTAACACTGTTCCACGTACAGACAGTCAGCTCCTTCGGCATCCATGTAAAACATAACAGATGAAAAAAAAAGTGACAGGAAATGAAGTGAGGTCTGAAATTATATTTCTACGTACGTAAGATAATTATTTAAAAAAGATCAATGTAAATAAGAACAAATACTAAAACAAAAGCAAATACTGAGCAATTGTTACAATTTTAACCGTCTACTTTCTTATAAAAAATAAACCTAAAGATAATTTATTATCATTTATTTATGCCACAGTCACAGAAAATACTACATTCTGATTGGCTGGCAGGCATTTGTTATTTTCTTCTGTTAGGAATCTGATAACTCTGATGGATCTGGTCAGAAATTTAATCGCAAGCTTTACATTAAAATCAATTACAGTGGACGTAATGATGTAACCATAACAACGATTGTGAATAACTCTGATATTGCAAAAAAAAAGGTTTTATTTAAAGTAACATGAATGGAAATAGAGTTTAACTTCTGAGACGTAACCATAGCAACAGTCATGACAACCGGATGACAAGGTCGGTGATGAGGAGCGACAGTTCTGTTACAATATTCAGTAAATAGATATCTTTAAATAAAAGATATTTAGTTTCTCAAAAATAAATAAATATGGCTCAATAAAATGAGAAATACTTTGCTATTTGGAATAAAAAAATATCTACGAAGCCGTCGTTAGGCTTAAACAGTATTGAGTGGGCGTGGCATGAAGAAATCGATATGAAATGTAAGAAAATCTCTGATGTAATGTTTTGTTTTTATTTAGTTTTTATTTCTGTTTTATTTTCATTTTTGTGGCAGTGAGGTGACATCATTTCCATGTTACTATTTTAAGGAATCCAGTTTATTCAGATTATCTAATTTGCATTTCAAGAAATACCAAATAAAATCCAGAAAATGCAAATCTGAGCATTTAAGAGCAGAAATGTTGCTCGTTAGCAATTTAATTCTCACTAATGCACTAAACCAGCGCTAACGAAGGAAGGACATTAATCACATGATCATCTGACGATTCTGTCAGAACTAATAAAATAAAAACTAATGACCAAAACCATCACAGTGGAAACGTTAACAGTTTGAAGTCTTTTTCATTCCCAACACTAGAGGAGGGACTTGGCGAGCCGTCAATCAAGCTGATCCTGACCAATCATCATGGAGAGCAGGATAGACTCAGGGTCTGTGTACCGTCCCCCAGACTCACTGTACTCACATCATAAAGCTTATTACTCCTCATGGTTGCACTTTTTTTCATAGACACCAAAAAAAAAAAGAAAAAAGAAAACTGAGGTTAGATCTCCTGCCAGTGTGGATTTTCATCTTTGGAGTCTCCGGTCATCAGTCTGGTCAAATTGTCGAAGACGTGTTTGTTCAAGCGTTAAAGAGGGGCGCGGGAGGGTAATGCTGAATTTATCCAGTCAGTGGGCAAGGAAAAAGGAGCTGACTGCTTTATACTAACACACACACACACACACACACACACACACACACACACACACACACACAAACACAGGAGGAAAACATTACACATCTGAAAAAATATTATCACCAAAACCAACAACATGGTCTGAGCAAAAACATTATTTTACACCGTGCTATTAAACAGTAATAACGCTGTAATAAACATGTAATTATTCAGGTAATAAACCGTGCGCGCGTGCGTTAGTTATAGTAAAATCACAGTTACCACCCTGAAGATTATTTTCCTTTCACACCACAGCAATGCCACCACATGTCATAATTTTTTGTGAATAATTTTTTTTTATTATAGTTACATTTAGATTTACTAAGAAAGTGTAAAGCAGTTTAAACTGCTCCATCCTGAAGATGTTGGACAACTTACAGTTCCAGCTTCACCTCTGACTGTTACACAGCGCTGACACTGGAGACTCCTTCCAGAGATAATACATAAATAAACATACAGGAAGCCGTCGACTTACAACCTATGCGACTTACAACTGATCAACTTTACGACCATCTGGTTATGACTGGCAAGTGTTTCTCAGCTGAGCTAGCTGAGCGTACGACAGTTTTCGCTCCAGCTCCCGGCACATGTGCAGTGTCTCTCGTGCTCCCTCGCGTGCGCCGTCATACAGTTTCCGCCCCAGCTCCTGGTTTATGAAACGAGCAAATGCTCCCGCCAGCCCGAGCGCTGCAACAGCTGATGATGACGTAGACGACCCACAGCCAAGCACCAGTGATGCCAGCGGTCACTAAGTTTTGTATTTTGCTATGTTTTACATTTGTATTTTGGTATGTTTCAAAATAAAATGTTTTCTATTTTTCACACTTGTATTTCGTATTTTTTGTTTTGCACATATTAAACGAATTGTACTGTACGCAGTGTAGCATGCAGTGTTTGACTTAAACCAAATAATGAGCCAAGGTAATGAAATAAGAAAATGTTGATAAAATAAGACTTTAAGATGATTACAATATCATTACACATCACAATATACTTACGTTCATTTAACATAGGCCGACTTATGGCCAGATCGGTTTAAAACCGGTCAGTCGTAACCAAACGCAGTCGTAAGTCGACGACGACCTGTATTATATATTCACAAGTGTTTTAGTGGGAAATACACCACTGATATTTTTCATCTGAGTTCCATCTGGGACATGGAGAACCAAAACTGGGATGTAAAGCTCTATCTGTCACTCGTGAAGAAATCAATAAATTATTTTTGTAACACTGTATACCTATTATATTTTATTTATAAATGAATATTTTATTTTGTATCTATTAATTATGCATTAGTAAATAATAATAATAATAATAATAATAATAATAATAATAACGCCTTTCGCCCGTAGTCAGCTGGGATAGGCTCCAGCTTGCCTGCGACCCTGTAGAACAGGATAAAGCGGCTACAGATAATGAGATGAGATGATAATAACATAAAAAGACTTTGCAGCAGTTTTTCCAGGAAAATAAATAAATAAATAAATAAATAAAAATGCCTCAAAATATAGTTTTAAAAATAAACAAAATCATTCAAATATAAAACAAAGCTAAAATATGTAAATATTAAATTTTAATATAAAGCCTTTTTTGCATAAAAGTGAAGGTGGAGTTGAAGGAGAAGGTGAAAGTGAAGGTCACCTGGAAGTTGAGATGGAGTTCAGGACAGAAGAGTGCGTACTGCGCCAGCTGCTCCTTTGGCCGATCCAGATCCGGCCGAGCCTTCAGCTTATTAATGTCTGTCTCCAAATCATCCTCCTGGAACACACACACACACACACACACACATACACACACACACACACACACACAGACACAGACACACACACACACACACACACAGACACACACAGACACACACGCACACACAGACACACACACACACAGACACACACACACACACAGACACACACACACACACAGACACACACAGACACACACACACAGACACAGACACACACACACACACACACACAGACACACACACACACACACACAGACACACACGCACACACAGACACACACACACACAGACACACACACACACACACACACACACACAGACACACACGCACACACACAGACACACACACACATACACACAGACACACACACACACAGACACACACAGACACACACACACACACACACACACAGACACACACACACACACAGACACACACACACACACAGACACACACACACACACACAGACACAGACACACACACAAACACACACAGACACACACAGACACACACACACACACACAGACACACACACAGACACACAGACACACACACACAGACACACACAGACACACACAGACACACACACACACACACACGCGCACACACACACAGAGACACACACACACAGTGTTATTAGTGTTTATGAGGAGTGGGGCCTGGGGAAAGGTTCCAGAAAGAGATGAGGGGGTGGGGCCTGTGGAAAGATTCCATTAAGAGATGAGGGGGCAGGGCCTGGGGAATGGTTTCAGAAAGAGATGAAGGGTGGGGCCTGGGGAACAATTCCATAAAGAGATGAGGGGTGGGGCCTGGGGAAAGATTCCAGAAAGAGATGAGGGGGCGGGGCCTGGGAAATGGTTTCAGAAAGAGATGAGGGGTGGGGCCTGGGAAACAATTCCATAAAGAGATGAGGGGTGGGGCCTGGGGAAAGATTCCAAAAAGAGATGAGGGGTGGGACCTGGGGAACGATGCCAGAAAGAGATGAGGGGGCGGGGCCTGGGGAAAGGTTCCAGAAAGAGATGAGTGGTAGGACCTGGGGAACAATTCCAGAAAGAGATGAGGGGTGGGGCCTGGGGAACGATGCCAGAAAGAGATGAGGGGCCTGGGCCTGGGGAATGGTTCCAGAAAGAGATGAGGGGTGGGGCCTTGGGAAAGATTCCAGAAAAAGATGACGGGAGGGGCCTGGGGAAAGATTCCAGGAAAGAGATGAGGGGTGGGGCCTGGGGAAAGATTCCAGAAAGAGATGAGGGGGCGGGGCCTGGGGAATGGTTTCAGAAAGAGATGAGGGGTGGGGCCTGGGGAACAATTCCATAAAGAGATGAGGGGTGGGGCCTGGGGAAAGATTCCAGAAAGAGATGAGGGGTGGGACCTGGGGAATGATGCCAGAAAGAGATGAGGAGGCGGGGCCTGGGGAATGGTTTCAGAAAGAGATGAGGGGTGGGGCCTGGGGAACAATTCCATAAAGAGATGAGGGGTGGGGACTGGGAAAGATTCCAGAAAGAGATGAGGGGTGGGACCTGGGGAATGATGCCAGAAAGAGATGAGGGGGCGGGGCCTGGAGGAAGTTTCCAGAAAGATATGAAGGGTGGGGCCTAGGGAAAGATTCCAGAAAGAGATGAGGGGAGGGGCCTGGGGAAAGATTCCAGGAAGAGATGAGGGGTGGGGCCTGGGGAATGGTTCCAGAAAGAGATGAGGGGCGGGGCCTGGGGAATGATGCCAGAAAGAGATGAGGAGGCAGGGCCTGGGGAATGGTTCCAGAAAGAGATGAGGGGTGGGGCCTGGGGGAAGTTTCCAGGAAGATATGAAGGGCGGGGCCTGGGGAACAATTCCATAAAGAGATGAGGGGAGGGGCCTGGGGAAAGATTCCAGGAAGAGATGAGGGGCGGGGCCTGGGGAACAATTCCAGACAGAGATGAGGGGGCGGGGCCTGGGGAACTCCATAGAGAAATGAGTGAAAATAAAATTCTGTATTCACTCACGTAATCGTGGTATTCAAGCTCTTCACTTTCTTGTTCATCATCGCTGTCATCTTCATTGTTTACATCTGGGGAAAGGACACACACGCACACACGCACACACACACACACACACACTCGCTCGGTTCACTCTGTATGGAGAAAAAAAGGTTGTAGACTGAAGGTCTTTACACGACTGAGATCCGACACACTGGTGTTTGTGAACTGACAGTGTGGACGTCGTGTTTTCAGACGCAGCTGAACTGAACGCGAGACTCCACCCATCCTGCAGCAGTGTGATGATGGTTCTACAACCTGAACCCTGATTAGATAAACGCTTTCCTTTTTGCGGATGAAATGTTAGAAAAATTGAACCTGCTGTGAAAAAAATAAAAGGTGAGCTTTCGCCTTTGACGTGAAAGTGTTCATTTATGGGACAGTTGTATAAAAAATATTTTCAGATGAAAGAATTGGAACGACAAATAGTACTGGAGCTGTAAAGACCTTCAGTCTCAGAAGGAAACTTCCGAGTATTTGTGGTGTTCAGTAAAGTCTCCCAGACTGTCGATCTCACAGCACTCACTCACACACGGTGTGGAAAACAGCCACCGTTAGACTAGTAGGAAATGACATCATTCCAATATAAGACTTTTAAGTGTGTGTGTGTGTGTGTGTGTGTGTGTGTGTGTGTGTGTGTGTGTGTGTAGACCTTCCTACAGCAAGCCACACACACACACACACACACACACACACACACCTAAGAGACCCAGAATGAGGTGAGAACCCAAGAGACTGGTTCTAATCTGTATGCTAAACAGAAGTGACTTTATCTCACACTCAGTTCACCTGCAGCACTATTCATCACTCATCGCTAAGGAATCACGGCAACCGTTACCCTGGCAACCTGCCCAGTCTCTCTCACACACACACGCACACACACACACACACACACACACACACACACACACACACACAAACACACAGCTGACAGGTGAAAGACATGTTTCACTTAACTGTGATGTCTGTATCACCACTATACAGAGAACGCTAATATAGCGAGTGAACGCTAACATAACGAGTGACATTTGTGGCAAAAACAATCCCTCAAGAGTGCATTATTAAATGCCCACCAGTAATGCACACACTGAGTCACATGACCACCTTCATGACTTACCATTGGCTCCTGAGTCAAATTCCCAGGCCTCCTCAGGGTTCCCAGGAAGCAGGAAGTTGTACGCGCTGTGATCCGAACGTAAAGGAAGAGGAAGTTTTGGGAGACATTTCCTCATGAGCTGAACTGCACTTTCTACCAGAGACTCCGAGTTCTTCATCAACAAACACGCCTGAACACAAATGTTCTGTAATCACTTAATAACAGTTAATAACATGTAATATTGTTTAATAACTATGTAATAATAAGGTAACCTTTAATAACTTAATAACTATGTACTAATCAACCAACATGTAACAACAACTTAATAACAACTTACTAACAACTTAATAACGTTTAATGTTCAAATCACTTAAAATTTAAGAACATTGAGAAATAGTTGATCATGTTTGGTATTGTAATAACTAGAATATTTAATAATAATAATAATAATAATAATAATCTCATCTCATCTCATTATCTCTAGCCGCTTTATCCTTCTACAGGGTCGCAGGCGAGCTGGATCCTATCCCAGCTGACTACGGGTGAAAGGCAGGGTTCACCCTGGACAAGTCGCCAGGTCATCACAGGGCTGACACAGACAACCATTCACACTCACATTCACACCTACGCTCAATTTAGAGTCACCAGTTAACCTAACCTGCATGTCTTTGGACTGTGGGGGAAACCGGAGCACCCGGAGGAAACCCATGCGGACACGGGGAGAACATGCAAACTCCGCACAGAAAGGCCCTCGCCGGCCACGGGGCTCGAACCCAGGACCTTCTTGCTGTGAGGCGACAGTGCTAACCACTACACCACCGTGCCGCCCATAATAATAATAATTTAATTATTATTTATAATCAGTTGATACATTTTTAATAATCATTTTAAAGCCAGTGAAATTAAATAATTAATTGAGACATCAGTTATATAAGCCACGCCTACTCTGTGAAAAACCCACGTACATTTGTACCAAATCTTAACATTTGCCCCCCCGGTGCTGTGTGTGTGTGTGTGTGTGTGTGTGTGTGTGTGTGTGTGTGTGTTGCAGTACCTGTGTGGTGTTATACAGCACAGCGACTCCTCCCTCAGATACGAGGGTGTGTCTCCCGGCACTGGTTTTGGCAGCTCTGTGCAGGCAGCGGAGGAACGCCCTGCGTACGATGGTGTGTTTGTTCCCTGTGTCCTGTGTATGCCAGTCTTCATAACCTCTCACTAAGCCCGAGATGTACCCTCTCCTCACCGCCAGGAGAACGTTCTCCTCTGAAACAGAATTAAAGTCCCTTTACCAGCACGAATCTGATTAGTAATGTTTTTTTTTAATTAAGAATACAACTTCATATCACCACAGTCGCAGCCCAAGGGCTGAATTGATGTTGTGACATTACAAAATACGATTCTTAACATTAAAAATAACATAAAAGATCAATATTCAGACTTATACTCCTAAGTGAAACATAGAAAGAACATTTGAACAGTTAAGTGTTGATTAAACGAACCATGTGCGGGATGGCACTAGTTCTGTAACGTTCAGTTCGACACTTAAGAATGTCCAGATTGCTAGCAGAACGGGTTTGACGGCAGCTAATGTTTACTCTTGTAGGCGGTACAAGATGGCGATACTGTTCAGACACTAAGAGAGGTTTAGCAAACTTTAAAGTCAGGGTCGAATGTCTGGAGTGAAGAGATGGCAAACCAAGGTATGTGCAAGCTTTGGCGTAGCAGGTGTAATCATGTCCCATTATGATGCGTACCGCCCTACGCTGGATTTTTTCAATCTCATTGTTCAACAATGTTGTCAAACCTGGGTGCCAGACAGGAGCTGCGTACTCAGTAACAGGTCGTATGTAAGAAGTATACACAGTAACAAGATCATCCTTTGAAATGTGAAAATGCTTTAGTCTACAGAGAAGAAATAATCACTGACTTGCTTTGTTATAGATGTAGTTGACAAGTGAATTCCATTTTAGGTCTGACTGCAAGTAAACTCCTAGGATCCTCATGACTCCCACTCGTTCCAGAACTATATCATTTATCTTGATCAAGGGGGGAGGATACAGAGACCTGCTGAACTGGACATGAAGGACCTTACATTTACACGGGTGAAGGACCGTGTGGTTTTCCTGAGACCATGTATTCAAATCTGTCAAATCTTGTTGGATACTCAAAGGTTGTGATAAGGATTTTCTGATTTCCAACAAGTTCAAATCATCAACAAACTTGCACCTCTTGGAAGAATCTTGGTGTGCCACACCATTTATAAAAGCTATAAAGATGAGTGGACTGAAGAGTGTTCCCTGCGGAAGGCCACATGTTACTGAAACACTGTCAGAAAGGACTCCATGATAACGGACCACCTGTCGTCTGTTCGTGAGGAAATCAGCGATCCATCTGACTAAAGATGGCCGTAATCCAAGCTCGATCAGTCAGCAAATAGCTACACTACACTGTAAAAAATGTCCGTAGAATTAACAGGGAATTTATGTAAAATCATGACATAAAAAAACTGTAAATACAAAAACAATGAAGCAGTGTGTAATTTACATCAATATACTGTAAAACTCCTCACCAAATACCACTGTTAATTTAACAGTAAGAATATGTTGAATTGATCATATTTTTTTGTAGAATTTACAAATTGTTGTAGTTTAAACACAGACAAACTGTAATACTAAAACAGAATGTGATAGTTAAAATTACATAATTGCCCTGTTAAAAAAAATACAAAAACGGCCACTGTCGTGGCTCAGTCGACTAAGGCGACATACCGTGAATCTGGGGACCCGGGTTCGATTCTGACCCAAGGTCATTTCCCAGTCTCTCTCTAGCTCATTTCCTGTCTCTACACTGTCCTATTCAATAAAGGTGAAAAAAGCCCCCCCAAAAAAATATCTGTCTAGTAGATCATTGAAACCAGCATACAAAAATCCCGTTGTTCTTACAGAAAAAAACTGGCAGCTGGAGTCACCAGAAAAAATCTGTAAAATATACAGCAAAACGGTAATTGCTTTTACGGTACAGCTTGTACATTTTACAGTTAAATCCAGCATATAAAACACTGGACTTCTGTTATATTTGCTACTTTAAACTGTAAAATGTACATGCTGTGCTGTAAAAGCAATTACCGTTTTGCTGTATATTTTACGGATTTTTTCTGGTGACTCCAGCTGCCAGTTTTTTTCCGTAAAAACAACGGGATTTTTTTTACAGTGTATGTTGTGGCTCACATGGTCGAAGGCTTTACTGTAGTCTGTTGACACCAAAGAGCTCAGGGTACCAGGTTTATCGGAGGCCTTAAATAAATCATTTGTTAGATCCAAAAGGCAGTGATTTGTGGATCGGCCCTTTAAACAGCCGAATTGCTGGGGGTCGATTTCAGATTTAATGTCCAACACAACCCACTGAGTGATGAAACTTTCAGCAACTTTGCCTACACTGTAAAAAAAAATCCGTTGTTTTTATGGAAAAATACTGGCAGCTGTGGTTGCCAGAATAATCCTGTTAACAATACAGTGAAATGTAAACAACATTACAGAATAACTTGTACATTTCACTGGGATTCCATGTACAATTAATGATAACTAAATGTAAATTTTACAGGTATTCAATGTACAATAATCAATACATAACTGTTAATTTTACGGATATTCATTGTACAATAAAAAAAGCATCTACCGTAGGAATGAATTGCGAGTGTTCTCGATTATTGTCTTTTGTGGCTCCAAAATGATGGTTACAAGCAATGATCTACTAGACAGATATTTTTATTTGATTTAGAGTTTTACGAAATGTGCCGGAGAGCCTCTACTGACATTTTTTTATTTTTTTAACAGGGCAATGATGTAATTTTAACTATCACATTCTGTTTTAGTATTACAGTTTGTCTGTGTTTAAACTACAACAATTTGTAAATTCTACAAAAATGATCAATTCAACATATTCTTACTGTTAAATTAACAGTGGTATTTGGTTAGGAGTTTTACAGTATATTGATGTAAATTACACACTGCTTCATTGTTTTTGTATTTACAGTTTTTTTATGTCATGATTTTACATAAGTTCACTGTTAATTCTACGGACATTTTTTTACAGTGATAACAAAGAAGTCAATGATATGGGGTGCAGTTCATTGACCGAAGGTGGTTTCGTTTTTGGTACAGGTACCACAACAGTGTATTTCCACTCTTTGGGTACAATACCCTGTTGAAGGGAAGCATTCAAGATATCAGCAAGGGGCATAGTTAGTTCACATGCAAATTCTTTTATCAGTTTGCCTGATATCCCATCAGGCCCTGCGGCTTTCCTAGTTTTCACTCTCAGAAGTTTATTGTACACATCCCACGGCTCTACCGAAGGTGCTGGAAGTGAAGGTAGATAAGAAGGCAGCAGTGATGGATCAATCGGTGGCAAGGACTGGATTGCAGTGTCTAGTGTTTTGTTGATTTCATTGGCTATTCTTCGATAATCATTACTGTTCAGACTTTCAATATGTATGACCGGTACAGAGTGATTCATATTGAACAAAGACTTGATTTCTCTGTGCCACTGGACCACATTTTCCTTCTTCAGTGATTTTATTTTTTCGTTGTAGTGAGCCTTTTTCAAATCCCTGATTTTTCATTGCACTTTGTTTTTCAGACGCTTCCAGGTGACAACATCATTTCTCACAAAGGCCTGTTGACGTGCATACATCAGAGATTTAACAGCAGGTGTCATCCATGGTTTATCTAAATGGTGCAAACGTATACATTTCATGGGGAAAAACTGGTTAATTTTGGCCTGTAGGATATTATGCATTGCCTCAGATTTTTCCTTTACAGAAATGTCCGTTAAAACTTCATACCACTGATGGGAGGTTATCCACTGACCAAATGAGCACAAACTCGAATCACGAATGGGTCTGCAAAGTCATTTTACAATCTTGTTGGTCAAAGAACTCTCTTTCGGCTGCATCAACACGATGTTATGTTCGCTGTTAGCGAGATTGGTCAGGGTGCATTAATATAACCCTGTGATTTGCAGATACACTTCAGTCAGAGCTGCAGTCACAGAAAACTAATCACCACCTTCTGACCAATCACACAGCGAACACGTGGGTGACGTCAGTCTGATGGAAGACGGGCGCTGTGGACTTCTCCTTTAATACACTCGTTAATTTCCTCCTCAGGTCTCAGTGCAGGCGCCATGACGTGTCTACTAATACAGTATCTCTGTAGAGTGTGTGTGTGTGTGTGTGTGTGTGTGTGTGTGTGTGTGTGTGTGTGTGTGTGTGTGTGTGTGTGTGTGTAGCTCCTGCACTAATACGGCTCTCTGAAATATTAATGCCAAGGTTTTATAACTCCCCTGCTGCAGCTCTGGCTTCTACACGTGTGTGTGTGTGTGTGTGTGTGTGTGTGTGTGTGTGTGTGTGTGTGTGTGTGTGTGTGTGTGTGTGTGTGTGTTTTCTGCTCTCTCTTCTGCTGCTTTTAATGCTTCAAAGTGCTTCAAATGTCAGCCGCTTTATTTAAAAATATCAATGAATTTAAATTAGATAGATAGATAGATAGATAGATAGATAGATAGATAGATAGATAGATAGATAGATAGATAGATAGATAGATAGATAGATAGAGATGAGTGTAGCATAAGGAAGTACAGCACAGAAGAGTATCATATTGTACAGTATACTAGAGTACACTATGGTACATTATAGTACAGTCAATAATCCTCTGATCATTTCTATTCAAATTTCTGAATATTTCTATAATTCAACATCTAAATGTTTCATATCTCTCTCTTTCCATCTTTCAAGTTGTTCTACATTGTTCCTGTTCCTACTTGAACGATTCTTCCTTTTAAAACACAAGCAACCTTTTCCAGTCTCCATTATGAACCTGATTTGGGGCGGAGCTAGGCATGTGCTCAGTTAGTGATGTCACAAAACGTGCAAATGAGGTGATATCTGAAAACATTTCTCAACCTGGTAACTTGCTGTCTTGTGGTTGCCATGGTAACATTATACTGCAGATTTCTGAATGTTTTTCAACAAATCAATAAGCTAACCAGCGAGAGTAGTGAGGTAATTAATTAGCTAGTGACATCAGGCTATTAAGGATGCAGGTCTGATTTGCATAATCATGTATATTCATAGCTCCTTGCATGTTTAAAGAGTGTAAACATGCGGAGATGTTCCTCTGCCACTCTGAACTGGTTATTCTACAACATTAGATAGATAGATAGATAGATAGATAGATAGATAGATAGATAGATAGATAGATAGAGTGGCACGGTGGTGTAGTGGTTAGCACTGTCGCCTCATAGCAAGAAGGTCCGGGTTCGAGCCCCGTGGCCGGCGAGGGCCTTTCTGTGTGGAGTTTGCATGTTCTCCCCGTGTCCGCGTGGGTTTCCTCCGGGTGCTCCGGTTTCCCCCACAGTCCAAAGACATGCAGGTTAGGTTAACTGGTGACTCTAAATTGAGCGTAGGTGTGAATGTGAGTGTGAATGGTTGTCTGTGTCTATGTGTCAGCCCTGTGATGACCTGGCGACTTGTCCAGGGTGAACCCCGCCTTTCACCCGTAGTCAGCTGGGATAGGATCCAGCTCGCCTGCGACCCTGTAGAACAGGATAAAGTGGCTACAGATAATGAGATGATACTGTATATACTTTTTTCAACACATAAATCAATATTCTAAATATTATCAAAAATGCATTAATGTTTTCTTTTCATAAGGTAATTAATGTTTGTGAACTGCTCTGACATTTTAGTTATCACAGTCATAAGGAAAAAAAAGAACAGTCAGAACACCAAGAACCAAGTTTCAACCAAGCTTCAAAAGAAAACGTACAACTTACTCCTATCAACTACATGGAAAAATAATCAATAAATTAATCAATAATCTGTTATTTAATGTATACAATAAAAGGGGCAAAGAATGGCCAAAAGTTTGTGCCCTCCTAACCATCACACCCCTAGGTGCTTGTTGAACGTCTTGTTCCAGATTTGTTCTCCATTCCTGTTATAATGAGCTCCACTCTTCTCTTCTGGGAAGGCTTTCCACTAGATTTTGGGGCGTGGCTGTGGGGATTTGTGTTCATTCTCTTCAGCTACAAGAGTGTTAGTGAGCTCAGACTCTGATGTTGGGATGTTGAGGCTCCAGTACCAGTTCATCCCAAAAGTGTTCAGTGGGGTTGAGTTCAGTCAGAGCTCTGTGCAGTTCTTCACTCCAACCCTCACACATCATGTATTCGTGGAGTTCTTGTGCTTGGTGTACAGGAGTCAGTGCTGTAGTCGAGTCACTAAACCTCAAGTCCGGGTCCAGTTTCAAGTCCCCAGTGTTCAAGTCTGAGTCAAGTCCAAGTCATTAAAAAAAAATTTGAGTTGAATCTGAGTCGAGTCCACTACTGATCCAAGTCGAGTATGAGAACAAGACTCCAACCGCACCATGTGACGGTGTCTGTTTCAGTCCCATTAACATGAGTTTGTTCCTGAACATGGCGTATGAACAGGTGAATGTGCTTCTCTTTATCAGGGAGTGTGAAGTATTCTGTCAGAGATGGTTGGGAGATGGATGTGAGTGCAGAAGGTGTGTTTATTAATACAAGTGAAGACGGTAAACAATCCAGAACGGCAGGGAAGATCATAAAATTGTGAAACAGGCGACAGGTCGAGTGAGACACAAACAGGCTATCGTAGACTCGGCAGAATCAAAGAGGAGAAACAGGAAATCAGGGATCAGGAAACCAAACAAGGAAATAAGGCTCTGTAACATTTCAGGAATGCAACTCAATACTTCGCAAAATAAGTGTGTTTTCACAATTTTTATGTCGGTGCACTGATTGCACCTTAATCCTCTGCAGGTGCGAGTCATTTATGACGTGTGCAAGAGAGTCTGCTTGGCATGCGTGCTGTCCAGAGTGCGTCCGAGAGTCTATCTGATGCATGTGCCAAGGCGCACAGGTGTGACACTCTTACATGAAATTAGTACAAAATTAATGTAGATATAAGTATCTTGTTCCAAATTATTATGGCATGTTACAAAAAATAAAGGAAAAATCTGAGTCCTCATCTCCAATTTATGAGCACAAATGCAGTTAATGCACGAGTTCGAGTCCAAGTCCGAGTCATCAGTGCTCAAATCGAAGTCGAGTCATGAGTCCTTAAAGTTAGGGCACGAGTCGGTCTCGAGTACTACAAGCCTGACAGGAGCATTATCATCATTATGTGAGAACAGGTTTCCAGTACACTTCCGGTTGTCATCATGAAGAAGAGCTATTCAAGAGTATAAACAAAGTTATCAGCAGTGTTGCCAGATACCACTGACGTTTTCCAGCCCAAAACATGTTCAAATCCGCCAAAATGCACTTAAAACCGCCCAATCTGGCAACACTGGCAGTTCCGTGTTCACAAGTTCCGTGCTCAAGCTGTTCGGCTTGCTCTAACAGACTGTATGGCTACAAACTGTCCTGCGCAGACCACTGTTTTGTAAGACAACTTATTTTGCACAACTGTATATTTTTCTAAAGTCCATTTTTTGCTTACAAAAAATTTTTTTTTTTGCTTACAATTTAACTTATGTCTTAATAAACACACAAAAAGTTCAGTTGTTTTGTTTTTATTGACATTCTTCAGATGTTGGACATATATACACAAATACAATGACTTGTTTATGTACACAATTCACAGCTATGCAACAGCTGTACAGATGTATTTGGTGATACAGTAAGTGAGCTAAATTTTAACAGTGCAAACAATGCCACAAAAAGAAAAGATTCATGCCGTTGTCATGATTCGTTGTCATGCCGACCGAGGCTGTTGTGTTTCCCGCTTGTGGTCTCGTCACTCGTCACTTCCGGAAGGGGCAGTGCTGAAGTAAGTAGCTCGAATACGTAGCTCGATAGGGTTTACATGCACTAAGTAGCTCGGCAGAAATCGCATAATCTAGGTCGTGTAGCTCGATTCCGAGAAATCAAGTTCAGTTCAATTTCAGCCGAATTAAGGTGTATACATGGCATTTTGAACTTCGATTTCAGTCGAGCAACGGCAGAAATTCGATTCTCTCTATGTGCATGTAAACGCACTGACTGACTCTCCTTAGGGTTGCTTTTGGTCCACTAGAGGATAAATACCTGGAATTCTCGACTAGTCAGACAGACCTGAAGAAGCCTTTTGGATGAGAGATAAAACGTCTTCAAGGATTTCAAGTAAGTCCAGTTGCCTTCTTTAGCACCTACGTTTTGGTGAAGAACCACTCACAGGTGTGATAGTCAGGGGGCACATATTTTTGGCTGTATAGTGTATAAGTATAAAGCAAATAGAAAATGTATAATTTAACTCAGATACAGAACACAATAAATATCATCAGTAAAGGTCTGAGATGTTACAGATGTGCTGTGGATCAACAGAAGTGATGAAGAAAGCTGTGTGATGACGTAGCGTGTGTGTGCGTGCGTGTGTGTGTTACTCTTCTTCATGTTTTCTACTTTTTTCAGCCTATTCAACAGAAGTGTTCAATCTTCTATTCAGCTTTCTTTCCTTAGAGTCTTAAACTGGCAGAGTCACAGCTCCCCCTGCAGGCTGGATGTGCAACAACAGCCACAACACCACTTTACTCACTCTGTACCTGTTTAAGGATTTTGAAAGCAGCAGTTGCAAGTGCACACCCACAAACCTTGCCTCAAGACACCAGATGATGTCATAAACTTATTTACATATTCATTAAATTGTCTTGATCATTTGCATATCAAAACAGGTTACACGAGAAAAGGACACATTTTTTTTGGGGGGGGATGAGATACAGAATAAATTAGAGTTTTATCAGAACACAGTATAATAGATTAGGATGCATTTTTACTTACAGGCCGAAAAAGAAATTATTTTGTAACAGAACCACAAATTAACCAGTTCTATTCCATATTTATAAACTTCTATCTCTCATCTCATTTCATTATCTGTAGCCGCTTTATCCTGTTCTACAGGGTCGCAGGCGAGCTGGATCCTATCCCAGCTGACTACGGGCGAAAGGCGGGGTTCACCCTGGACAAGTCGCCAGGTCATCACAGGGCTGACACATAGACACAGACAACCATTCACACTCACATTCACACCTACGCTCAATTTAGAGTCACCAGTTAACCTAACCCTAAACTTCTATCATTTCTATAAATAGTGCAAAATGAAGCAGTGGGAGTGAAAAGTCAGGAAATACCCATGAAGGAAATTGTTACAGATGAAATACATGGCAACTGCACGATAACAAACTCTTTTACTATGAACTTTCACATATAACAAACTAAGTTTGTGTCCCCCACCTTTGACGATGAATCAGAGTCTTCAAAAAATCACTGTGTCATGTCTACGCATATTAGCGCTCTGAGCTCGCAGCAGGATTAGGACTAATTACAGTACCATGCACCTGTTCCAGATTAGAGTGCAATCATAGCACATATTTATAAACACTCTCAAAACACACAGACTTGGTGAAGTGTACACGCTGTACCTAGTGTCTCACATTACCAAGCCTTGTATCTGTGTATTACATTTCTGGTTTTGACTTTGTTTTGTGTATTTGGACTCCGCCTTTCATCTTTGCCTCCACCATTCTGTTTGTGCCTCGTGTGACCGTTGCCAGTTTCATGACCCTGCCTTTGTCTTATGTTTTTGTCCTGTTTGCCTGCCTGTTTGTAAATAAACACTCTTCCAGTAATTCCATCTGTCATTCGCCTGCTTACACACACACTGAGCCACGCGCTCCTCTTCCCCCAGAGACAAACAATAAGTAATCAAGTCCATAGTCGAGTTCACAATACATGTTAACACCATAAAACAAAGGCTTAATGAGCCTCGCTTAGGTGTCAATCATTAGCAATTATCAAGAATGGTGATCAAAGGATGATCATAAAAGGATGAATTGACAGCTGATACCGCTAAACTTAACACCTAGTTAAAGCAGTGATGTTTTTATACCCCCAGCCCTGCCCAGCCCCGCAGCATGACAAAAATGACGTCATTGGTGATTTGAACACATTAATGAAATGAATGGTGAAGATTTAGAAAACAGAGCGAGTCAGTGGGTGGACAGTGACAATGACACCCCGGTAACTGCCATCATTTCCATAACAGATGAAGAAATCAATCATCACCTCTGTTCATGATCCTTTAAATCAGTCAATGAACTGCAATAGTGTGATAGGAGAAATTCATGAGCAGGAATTTAAATGTGCCTAAAATTGGTGTGACAAGTGGCTCCATTTCTGTATTACTAACTTTTCAGTATAACAAACTATTTGGACATCACCCACGGAGTTCAGTATCGCAGGGTTGCAGTGTAGCTAAAGGTCAGGCTGATAAAATAGTAAAATGACAGAATATCTGTGATCTCATATTATCTTTATTGTGTTTATTAAAACATCAGAAATCACTTTGATTGTGTGAGTGCTGAGTAAAACACAGTTTAAAGGCTAAACGTTCAAATGACGTGAAGCCAACAGTAAAAATTAGTGACACACACACACACACACAAGCTAACACGTCAGCATCTACACTGTCAGAAACAGGGGTACAGTAGGAGTCCACTTTCATCCCCCAAGGTACAATCTTCACTAATGTCCCAACTAGGGCTCATTATTGGACCTCAAGGTAACTATTGCCCCTTTTCCACCAAAGCAGTTTCAGGGCTGGTTCGGGGCCAGTGCTTAGTTTGGAACCGGGTTTTCTGTTTCCACTGACAAGGAACTGGCTCTGGGGCCAGAAAAACCAGTTCCAGGCTAGCACCAACTCTCTGCTGGGCCAGAGGAAAGAACCGCTAATGTCAGCGGGGGGCGGAGTTGTTAAGACCAACAACAATAACAAGACCGCGAAAGGTCGCCATTTTTAAGCGACGAGAAGCCGCAGCTGTACAAACGCTTAGTCATCCATTATTATTATTGTTGTTGCTGCTGCTTCTTCCATGTTGTTTTTGCTTCAGTATTCGCGCCAAGGTTTATGCAAATGTTGTGACGTAACTGATGTATACAGCGACGTAATGACGTATACAACGACGTAACTGACATATACAGCGACGTAATGACGTGGCTTCCCTTAGCACCGCGAGCGATGGAAAAGCAAACTGGTTCTCAGCTTGCTCGCAAGTTGAACGAGTTGTGAACCAGCACCAGCACTGGCCCCGAACCAGCCCTGGAACTGATTTGGTGGAAAAGAGGCATATGTGAACCTTTCAGGGCCAAAAAGGTACAACCCTGATTCCAAAAAAGTTGGGACAAAGTACAAATTGTAAATAAAAATGGAATGCAATAATTTACAAATCTCAAAAACTGATATTGTATTCACAATAGAACATAGACAACATATCAAATGTCGAAAGTGAGACATTTTGAAATTTCATGCCAAATATTGGCTCATTTTAAATTTCATGACAGTAACACATCTCAAAAAAGTTGGGACAGGGGCAATAAGAGGCTGGAAAAGTTAAAGGTACAAAAAAGGAACAGCTGGAGGACCAAATTGCAACTCATTAGGTCAATTGGCAATAGGTCATTAACATGACTGGGTATAAAAAGAGCATCTTGGAGTGGCAGCGGCTCTCAGAAGTAAAGATGGGAAGAGGATCACCAATCCCCCTAATCCTGCGCCGACAAATAGTGGAGCAAGATCAGAAAGGAGTTCAACAGTGTAAAATTGCAAAGAGTTTGAACATATCATCATCTACAGTGCATAATATCATCAAAAGATTCAGAGAATCTGGAAGAATCTCTGTGCGTAAGGGGCAAGGCCGGAAAACCATACCGGGTGCCCGTGATCTTCGGGCCCTTAGACGGCACTGCATCACATACAGGCATGCTTCTGTATTGGAAATCACAAAATGGACTCAGGAATATTTCCAGAGAACATTATCTGTGAACACAATTCACCGTGCCATCCGCCGTTGCCAGCTAAAACTCGATAGTTCAAAGAAGAAGTCGTATCTAAACATGATCCAGAAGCGCAGACGTCTTCTCTGGGCCAAGGCTCATTTAAAATGGACTGTGGCAAAGTGGAAAACTGTTCTGTGGTCAGACGAATCAAAATTTGAAGTTCTTTATGGAAATCAGGGACGCCGTGTGATTCGGACTAAAGAGGAGAAGGACGACCCGAGTTGTTATCAGCGCTCAGTTCAGAAGCCTGCATCTCTGATGGTATGGGGTTGCATTAGTGCGTGTGGTATGGGCAGCTTACACATCTGGAAAGACACCATCAATGCTGAAAGGTATATCCAGGTTCTAGAGCAACATATGCTCCCATCCAGACGACGTCTCTTTCAGGGAAGACCTTGCATTTTCCAACATGACAATGCCAAACCACATACTGCATCAATTACAGCATCGTGGCTGCGTAGAAGAAGGGTCCGGGTACTGAACTGGCCAGCCTGCAGTCCAGATCTTTCACCCATAGAAAACATTTGGCGCATCATAAAACGGAAGATACAACAAAAAAGACCTAAGACAGTTGAGCAACTAGAATCCTCCATTAGACAAGAATGGGTTAACATTCCTATCCCTAAACTTGAGCAACTTGTCTCCTCAGTCCCCAGACGTTTACAGACTGTTGTAAAGAGAAAAGGGGATGTCTCACAGTGGGAAACATGGCCTTGTCCCAACTTTTTTGAGATGTGTTGTTGTCATGAAATTTAAAATCACCTAATTTTTCTCTTTAAATGATACATTTTCTCAGTTTAAACATTTGATATGTCATCTATGTTCTATTCTGAATAAAATATGGAATTTTGAAACTTCCACATCATTGCATTCCGTTTTTATTTACAATTTGTACTTTGTCCCAACTTTTTTGGAATTGGGGTTGTACATAAATGTTCCCAAGCAGTATATAAAGGGTACAAATAAGTACCTTAGAGGGAACTGATCCAGTGATAAGCCAGTGTACACCTAAAGGTACAATAATATACTTTATTTTCTGAGAGTGTACACACACACACACACACACACACACACACACACACACACAATGTTTGAAGCTGTGCTTCAGTACAAATCTGTTCACAGCATCTTGGTTCCTGCTGAACTGCAGAAACTCTCGAGTGTAAACAGGTGTGCATGAAACCTTTCTGTCATGCTTATTTTTTCACGTCACTTTTCCCCTAAAACCCTTTTCACAGTTCTGATTTATTCATAAGTGACAGCAAACATCCCATCTTTCATTAAAAGTCCATTACCAGCAGTGGCGCTAATTGATACAGCATCAGTGTATAATAGCATCATAATGAAACGCTCATATCATAGCCAAGAGCCGAGAACGAAGAGAACTTACTTGAGGATAGCAGAGCAGCGAAGGCATCAACGGCGGCCCTGTGAAAAATAAAGCAAAATAAAAACTTTACAGCAAAAATAAAACAGCTTTTAAAATAAAACAGCTTTAAAATAAAAAAAAAATCTGATTTGTTTACAGGGAGGAAAAAATATAGAAAAGTTATCTTTAAATAAAAGATTGTGTGTTGTGTCAATTTTCCACAATAAACACTTTAAACTGTATTTAATTTAAAGTATTAATCTCTTTAAAACAGGTGTAGTGCAGCGGCAGTTCATCAGCATCAGACATTTAACAAATGTTAATCTTCATAAAGTCCTTGTTCACGGCTCCGTACATTTTAAATCCCACTGAAATACGAAGTCTGTTTTGAGGGGCCAAATATTTTTTAATGTCTCACTGAGAGACAGACGCCGATATCCTGTTGATTTGCTCGCTTTTCTCCATGTTGTGTAATAGTGTTCAGCGTGCTCAGTGTTCAGAATAGTTTCAGCTCTTTTCTGTGGTGTTTGTGATGCACTTGTGCAGGAAATGTTACTGAAATCTAGCAAACCTGATTAAATGATTTTAACCTCAAGTACAGCTGAACGAAGATACATCTAGAACCACAGAGCTGACGGACTTTACACTGAGAGGCTGAATGTGTCGAATCGTAACTGCTGTAAATTACAGAGTTACACACAAAAGAGTCAAGTGATGGAGTGATGAAGTGACAGTGTGATGGAGTGATGGAGGAATGGAGAGATGGAGTGATGAAGTGGTGGTGTGATGGAGTGATGGAGGAATGGAGAGATGGAGTGATGAAGTGGCGGTGTGATGAGTGATGGAGGGATGGAGAGATGGAGTGATGAAGTGGCAGTGTGATGGAGTGATGAAGTGACGGTGTGATGGAGTGATGGAGGAATGGAGAGATAGAGTGATGGAGTGATGAAGTGGCAGTGTGATGAGTGATGAAGTGACATGTGATGGAGTGATGGAGGAATGGAGAGATAGAGTGATGGAGTGATGGAGTGATGAAGTGGCGGTGTGATGGAGTGATGAAGTGACGGTGTGATGGAGTGATGGAGGAATGGAGAGATAGAGTGATGAGTGATAGAGTGATGAAGTGGCAGTGTGATGGAGTGATGAAGTGGCGGTGTGATGGAGTGATGAAGTGGCGGTGTGATGGAGTGATGGAGGAATGGAGAGATAGAGTGATGGAGTGAAGGTTTGATGGAGTGATGGAGTGATGGAGTGAGAGAGTGACAGAGGGATGAGTGATGAGTAATAGTCTGATGGTTTGATGGTTTGATGGAGGAACAGAGTAACAGAGTGATGGTGTGATGGAGTTACGGTGTGATGTGATGGAGGGATGGAGTGGTGGAGGGATAGAGGGATGGATGGAGGGATAGAGGGATAGAGTGATGGAATGATGGGGTGATGGAGTGACAGAAGGATGGAGTGACAGAGGGATGGAGTGATGATTTGATGGAGTGACAGGGATGAGTGATGGAAAAATGGTGTGATGGAGGGATGAGTGATGGAGAGACAGAGTGATGGAGGGATGGCATGATAGAGTGACCAAGTGATGATGTGATGGGGTGACAGAGGGATGGAGTAATGAAGAGACAGAGTGATAGAGGGATGGAGTGACAGAGGGATAGAGTGGTGGAGTGATCATTTGATGGAGTGGCAGAGTGACAGAGAGATGAGTGGTGGAGTGGCAGAGTGACAGAGGGATGGAGTGACAGAGTGATGGAGTGATAATTTGATGGCGTGACAAAGTGATGGAGTGGCAGAGTGACAGAGGGATGAGTGATGGAGTGGCAGAGTGATAATTTGATGGTGTGACAAAGTGATGGAGTGGCAGAGTGACAGAGGGATGGAGTGGCAGAGTGACAGAGGGATGGAGTGGCAGAGTGACAGAGGGATGGAGTGACAGTGTGACAGAGTAATAATTTGATGGAGTGACAGAGTGATGGAGTGGCAGAGTGACAGAGGGATGGAGTGACAGAGTGATGGAGTGGTGGAGTGACAGAGGGATTGAGTGACAGAGTGATGGAGTAATAATTTGATGGAGTGACAGAGTGATGGAGTGGTGGTGTGACAGAGGGATGAGTGATGGAGTGACAGAGTGACAGAGGGTTGAGTGATGGAGTGGTGGAGTGACAAAAGGATGAGTGATGGAGTGGTGGAGTGGCAGAGTGATGGAGTGGCAGAGTGACAGAGGGATGGAGTGACAGAGTGATGGAGTGATAATTTGATGGTGTGACAAAGTGATGGAGTGGCAGAGTGACAGAGGGATGAGTGATGGAGTGGCAGAGTGATAATTTGATGGAGTGACAAAGTGATGGAGTGGCAGAGTGACAGAGGGATGGAGTGACAGAGTGACAGAGTAATAATTTGATGGAGTGACAGAGTGATGGAGTAATAATTTGATGGAGTGACAGAGTGATGGAGTGGCAGAGTGACAGAAGGATGAGTGATGAAGTGGCAGAGTGACAGAGGGATGAGTGACGAAGTAGCAGAGTGACAGAGGGATGAGTGATGAAGTGGCAGAGTAACAGAGGGATGAGTGATGAAGTGGCAGAGTGACAGAAGGATGAGTGATGGAGTGGCAGAGTGACAGAGGGATGGAGTGACAGAGGGAAGGAGTGATGGAATGATGGTGTGATGGAGTGATGGAGTGACGGAGTGATGGAGTGACAGTGTGATGAAGTGATGGAGTGACGGTGTGACGGAGTGATGGAGTGACGGAGTAATGGAGTGACGGTGTGACAGTGACGGAGTGATGGATTGACGGTGTGATGGAGTGATGTGTGACAGTGACGGAGTGATGGTGTGATGGTGTGACAGTGACAGAGTGATGGAGTGACGGTGTGATGGTGTGACAGAGTGACGGAGTGACCGAGTGATGGAGTGACCGAGTGATGGAGTGACCGAGTGATGGAGTGACGGTGTGATGGTGTGACAGAGTGACGGAGTGACCGAGTGATGGCGTGATCGAGTGATGGAGTGACGATGTGATGGTGTGACAGAGTGATGGGGTGACCGAGTGATGGAGTGACCGAGTGATGGAGTGACGGTGTGATGGTGTGACAGAGTGATGGAGTGATAGTAACAGTGAGTTGAACTGGTTTCAGGGAAAATGGGGAAGCTCTGAATCGTGGCCTCAGAAATGCAGGAACTTTTAAGTCTGGGTTTTTTTCATGAAAATGTAATCGAGTAAAAATTGAGTCCACATTATTAATAATAATAATAATAATAATAATAATAATAATAAATTGTCATATTTTCTGTTAAAGGAATCATTTTTGTGCTCAGTGACTCCGTGTTGGTGTGAATGCAGATTTACTTCCTGTCTGGAGCTGCAGCTGATCGCCACTAAAATCACTGAGGTCTGATCTGTGTCTGATTGTGCAGAGCATTGGATGAGCTACAGTACCATCAGGAACTACAGCATCACTCAGTCATTTTCCTCTGTGTGTGTGTGTGTGTGTGTGTGTGTTGGGGGGGTTACTCACTTGACTGTGCGAGTGTGTTTTGCAGCAGGTGGTGTTATCAGTTTAAACACAACATCCAGAGCTTGATTCTCTCCTAACAGTGTGGCAGTGGAAACTAAACGCGCACACACACACACACAGGATTATCAGATAACGTCAGCACTATAAAAATAAAACGCAGATCTCTATCTGAAAGTCCTGTTCACACAGCGGCTGATTACAGAGCCGAGTTTAACCCAGCGTCTCTACATCAATACTTTATATGCAATTAATTTTAAACCTATTAATTAATTATTCATTAATTGGTCACAAATTACACATTAATATTAAAGTGGTATTAAAAATGATAAACAGCTCAACTCTAATTAAAGTGTTAACAAATAAATCACTAATTCGGCTTATAACTGAGTAAAAATAATAAAGCAGAGTTTTAACTAAATGGTAAACAAGAATTTTTAATCTTAATATTTTACTGTTTTTTGTAAAATCAGTAAAGCAACTGATTTTCTTTTTTTTTTTCCTGATGTGAGACAAACTTTGGTTTGTTCTACTTTTGAAATATAATTTGAAAGCTCAGTTTAGAAAATTAATATTTGGAGAAAAAAAATTTTTTTTCAAACAACTCACTGTTTGTATTAATTTGTTTGTTTGCTACTGAAACTATAGACCCGGACTGTAGTGTGGGATGGTAATGCAATGAAATAGAATTACTTTTAAATTATATTATTTTATGTGTAATATTTAAAATGACATTTGAGGATATTTATTTTTCATTTAAAATGTTCATGAAATACATAAAAGTTATTTTAAAAAAATGAAAAAATATGCCACTATTTATGATACAATACGACATGATATGTTATGATATGATGTGATATGATATGATATGGGACGGCACGGTGGTGTAGTGGTTAGCGCTGTCGCCTCACAGCAAGAAGGTCCTGGGTTCGAGCCCCGGGGCCGGCGAGGGCCTTTCTGTGTGGAGTTTGCATGTTCTCCCCGTGTCCGCGTGGGTTTCCTCCGGGTGCTCCGGTTTCCCCCACAGTCCAAAGACATGCAGGTTAGGTTAACTGGTGACTCTAAATTGAGCGTAGGTGTGAATGTGAGTGTGAATGGTTGTCTGTGTCTATGTGTCAGCCCTGTGATGACCTGGCGACTTGTCCAGGGTGAACCCCGCCTTTCGCCCGTAGTCAGCTGGGATAGGCTCCAGCTTGCCTGCGACCCTGTAGAAGGATAAAGCGGCTAGAGATAATGATATGATATATGATATGATATGATATATGATATGATATGATATGATATGATATGATATGATCCCTTTCTTTTGAATTGCCTCTTTCATAGCTCAGATTGATTCAGTCTGTCCCAGAAGCAGTGCTCTGTCCCGGCAGTTTACAGTGGGGATGCAGTGCTGTTGACCTCAATTGGGGACATCCTCCAGTGGTGGAAGGAATACTTCGAGGATCTCCTCAATCCCACCTTCATGTCATCAGAGGAAGACACAGAGTTTGAGGGCATTTGGGAGGACTTGCCCATCACGGGGGCTGAGGTTGCTGAGGTGGTTAAAAAGCTCTTCGGTGGCCGGGCTCCGGGGGTGGATGAGATTCGTCCTGAGTTCCTGAAGGTGCTGAAGTTGTTGGGCTGTCTTGGCTAACACGCCTCTTCAACACTACATGGAGGTCGGGGACAGTGCCTCTGGATTTGCAGACTGGGGTGGTGGTCCCCCTTTTTAAAAAAGAGGACCTGAGAGTATATTCCAACTATAGGGTGATCATACTTCTCAGCCTCCCTGGGAAAGCCTATGCTGGGGTGCTGGAGAGGAGAGTCTGGTCGATAGTTGAACCTTGGATTCAGGAAGAACAATACAGTTTTCATCCTGATCATGGAACACTGGACCAGCTCTTTACCCTTGAAAGGGTGCTGGAGGGTACATGGGAGTTTGCCCAACCAGTCTACATGTGTTTTGTGGACCTGGAGAAGACCTACGACCATGTCTCTCATGGTACCCTGTGGGGGGTGCTTTGGGAGTACAGGGTTTGGGGCCCACTGCTGTGAGCCATTTGGTATGACCAGAGCAGGAGTTTGGTTCACATCGCTGGCAATGAGTCAAAATTGTTTGCAGTGTGTGTGGGACTCTGCCAGGGCTGCCCTTTGTCACTTGTTCTGTTCATAAATTTTATGGACAGAATTTCTAGGCGCAGCCAAGGGGAGGAGGGTGTCAGGTTTGGTGGCCTCAGGATCGCGTCTTTGCTTTTTGCGGATGATGTGGCCCTGTTGGCTTCATCAATCTGTGACCTCCAACAGGCACTGGGACGGTTTGCAGCCAAGTGTGAAGTGGCTGGGATGAGGATCAGCACCTCCAAGTCAGTGGCCATGGTGCTCAGCTGGAAATGGGTGGAGTGCCTACTCCGGGTTGGGAGGAGTTGCTGCCTCAAATGGAGGAGTTTAAGTATCTCGGGATCATGTTCATGAGTGAGGGTAAGGGGGAGCAAGAGTTGGACAGACGGATCGGGGCAGGGTCAGCAGTGATGCAGACGCTAAACCGGTCTGTTGTGGTAAAAAAAAAGAGCTGAGCCAAAAGGCAAAGCTCTCAATTTACTGGTCCATTTATGTTCCCACTCTCACCTATGGTCACGAACTGTGGGTAGTGACTGAAAGAATGAGATTGCGGATACAAGCTGTCGAAATGAGTTTTCTCCGCAGGGTGGCTGGGCTCTCCCTTAGAGACAGGGTGAGAAGCTCAGTCATTTGGGAGAGACTCAGGGTAGAACCACTGCTCCTCCATATTGAAAGGAGTCAGTTGAGGTGGTTCGGGCACCTTGTTAGGATGCCTCCTGGGCGCCACTTCAGGGGAGGTTCTCTGGGCATGCCCCACCAGGAGGAAACCCCAGGGCAGACCCAGGACATGCTGGAGAGATTACATCTCTCAGCTGACCTGGGAACACCTCAGTATTCCCCTGGAAGAGCTGGTGGAGGTGGCTGGGGAGAGGGAAGTCTGGGCAGCTCTTAGGCTGCTACCCCCGTGACCCGGACCCAAATAAGCAACAGAAAATAATGGATGGATGGACAATATGATACAATACCATATGATACAATACCATATGATACAATACCATAAGATACAATATGATATGATATGATATGATATGATATGATATGATATATGATACAATACAATATGATACAATATGATACGATATGATACTGTATAAAACAATACTATATAATACAATATGATATGATACGATCTTAATTCAGACTTTCAGAAAAATCTGAACTCAAGGTGTTTGTGCAGGTATTTAAACTGAACAGCACAGTTCCATTGGTGTGAAATGTAAAGACACACTCATACGGTGAGGGGTGTGAGTGTGAAACACAGCTGAGAGTATGTTTAATACTTTAATAAATGATGAAAGAGAGAAATGACTGACCAGAGGAGCAGAACGTGGTGATGACCCATAGACACGCTGCCGCTCTCCTGACATTTTCACAGTTTTGCTGTAAAAGTCTGAGGGTCGGCAACACGGCGTCAGCTTTCTCCGCCTTCACCCCCATCATACGGTCTGGAGATAATGGTCAAAACACCATCATTTACTGTACTATACTGTACAATAGAGTATATTTATACTACACTATCCTATACTGCACTGTACTGTACTATAGAGTACCGTAGTGTACTGTATACTGTATAATATTTATACTACACCATCCTATACTGTACTGTATTATAGAGTACTGTAGTGTACTGTATACTGTACAATATTTATACTGCACTATCCTATACTGCACTATAGAGTATGTAGTATACTGTGTACTGTATAATATTTATACTACACTGTCCTATACTGTACTTTAGAGTATTGTAGTGCACTGCATACTGAATAATATTTATACTACACTATCATTTACTACACTTCACTGTGCTATACTGCACCATATTGTACTACATTATACTATACTACGCTGTCCTGTAATATGCTACAATATATTGAACAGTGCTGGACTATACTACACTTTACAGTGCTATACTACACAGAATTATACTGTGCTGCACTATAATGCATCAGAGTGTTCTATTGTGTACTGTAATGTACAATACTATACTCATGTCCGTTACTACACTATGCTCAGCTGCACTTTATTTTGCTACATTAAACTGTATTATTCTATACAGTACTGTACTGTACTATAATACACTGTTCTATATTATACTACAATATATTGAACAATACTGTACTGGACTATACAACACTTTACTGTTCTGCATTATACAGAATTATACTGTACTGTACTATAATGTGTCAGTGTACTACAGTATACTGTGTGATACAATACCATGCTGCAGTACACTATACTGCACTAAACTATACTGTACAATGTTGAACTGCACTGCACTATACAATATCATACTATATGTTACTGTACTATACTACACCATACAATGCTGCACTGCACCAAACTGTACTATACCAAGCTATGCTGCAGTGTACTATACTATACTATACTATACTATACTATACTATACTATACTATACTATACTATACTATACTATTCTATGCTATACTGTGCTATGCTATACTATACTATGCTACGCTATGCTATACTATACTTCATTGTACTATACTGCACTACACTGTTTTATATTGTACTATACTACGCTTCACTGTACTACACTGCACTATACTGCACTATACTAAACTGTACTATGCTATGCTATGCTATGCTATGGTGTGCTATGGTGTGCCATGTTATGCTGAACTACACTATACCATGCTGTATTGCACTATGCCATGCCATGCTACACTAAACTATACTGTACTACACTATACTAAATTACACCATACTACACTGTACTATGGTGTGCCATGTTATGCTGTGAGATATACTATACCATACCATACCATACCATACCACACCATACCACACTATACTACACTATACTATACTACACTATACTATACTATACTATACTATACTATACTATACTATACTATACTATACTATACTATACTATACTATACTATATCATGCTATGCTATGCTACACTATACTTCACTGAGCTATACTATACTATACTATACTATACTATACTATACTATACTATACTATACTATGCTATGCTATGCTACACTATACTATACTATACTATACTATACTATACTATACTATACTATACTATACTATACTATACTATACTGCACTACACTGTACTATCCTTTACATGGCACTACACTATACTACACCACACTATGCTATACTGTTCTGTGCTATACAATCGTATACTATACTATACTATACTATACTATACTATACTATACTATACTATACTATACTATACTACACTCTGTACTCGAGTTGAGGGGGGATGGGGGGGATGCCATCCCCCCTGAAATAAAAAATGGTCAAAATCATCCCCCCTCTAAAACGGGCATCCCCCCTCCCTTCCCTTGAGCAATTTTATCAATAAATGTAGACATTACTTCTATTTAACATTGGAATTAGAAATGCCATTCCACGTAGCTTTGCTGAAACTGAGCATACAATAAGCTACCGCGAGAGAGGGCACGCGCCAGCGAAGCATTTGAGGAGGTGACATTCAGTTGGGGTTCCGTTATTTTTTATTTCATTCGGCGTCAGTGACAGCAGCGGATTGCAGCATCATGGCCAAGCGGAGTGCACAGCAAGACCTAAGCAAGTTCGGATTTAAGATCGCAAGAAAAAACATTTCAGGAGGTAAGTCAAGAGTTACGGATATCAGTCACACTTTCTGTGAGCCCACTATCATGCTGTAAAGTTACCGATATGTAGACTAATTTGTGGGCGGCGGATAACGACACAGCTATCATAATGAATGTTGGTTTGGAGTCTAGCCAGCTATCGATAGCTCACTCAGGTTCATGTTAGCTTTGATTTCTTGTATAAGGCCATTAATTTAATCAGCCTGGACGTTCGTTTGTTATTCTTCAGGCAACAAAAAGTGTTATTCAAGACAGGAAGGCTAAAATAAATGATACTAGCAGTTTTGAAGGCTTCATTGACTCATTAGAGAGCCGGTCACAACATGTAAGGCAGAGCAGGATTGGTGTAGGACTCGACAAACTGTCTGCTAAAATGCAGCTTTCTTTTTCTTCGTCATAGGCTCTTCTTCTGTCTCCTCAATGGGCCTTTTCCCCTTTCCAAAGAAACTTTCCAAACATGCCTGCTTTTAACTCATTTTGCTAGCTTGTATCCAGTATGTATCAAAGTGCTGCTATGTATCGAAGCAAAGTATCAAAGTATCCAAGGCAGCTCCTTGGTAACCGTCAACGTTAAGGTGTCACGTGACCTAGATAACAGCGGGAATCAACGTTACAGAAAGAATCCGGTCATTTTTCAAAGCTCAAATCCTCGTTCAGATAATAAATAAATCAGAAATAACATTATAAGTACTTTTCTTTTCTTTCCATTAAAATTATAACCGGTATGGACATGTATAATTTGCATTACTCATGAGAATAAACACAATAATAACAAAAAGGAAAAAACAAAAAAATGCATAATGCCTCAAACATCTTTTAGGAAGTTTAGTCTGATTTACAATTTACTGTTGCTTGTTTTAGCTTATTGGTTCCCTACCTACCTCTGTATTTAACTCAATGTTCCCAATGTTCAGCTTTGAATAAAAATTCTATTGACTTGATATGAAAAGATTCAGTTGTTCATTTACATTGCCTGCTGAGGTTTTAATAAATTATTTACCAAACAATTTAAAAGGAGCCTACCATGACTATGAAGTTACACTTCAAATTTGTCATCTGCATTTCACCCTAATATGGAGAATGTGGTCGGTATGTCAGCCAGGAGACTGACTAAATATGACACATGACATCCACACTGTGCATGTTTTACAGTAAAATACCAGTGTATTATGTTTTTATAACAATAAAAAGGGTACACAGTGTGTACTACACACTTTATCAGCACAAAATACTGTATGGCTGGTAAATGAACAAAGTCCACAGACGTATGTTGTGTGTAAACCCTCCTAAAAGCAAACCAGTTTCCCACCGACGGACCGACCCGCGACTACAAATTTCACCATTCCCCCTGGTTTGATTTTACAACTCGACCACTGACTACACTATACTATGCTTTGCTATACCATGCCATGGTGTGCCATGTTATACTGATCTGCATTACACCACACCATACTATACTATACTATACTATACTATACTATACTATACTATACTATACTATACTATACTATACTATGGTGTGCCATGTTATATTGAACTGCACTGTACCATACCATTCCATTCTGCACTACACTACACTACACTACACTGTACTGCACTGTACTATTTTGTGATAAGCACACTTTTATTTTGTTTTATTTAAGGTATGTTTATTTTGCTTATATTTTTAATGATTTTTGGGGTGGCACAGTGGTGTAGTGGTTAGCGCTGTCGCCTCACAGCAAGAAGGTCCGGGTTCGAGCCCCGTGGCCGGCGAGGGCCTTTCTGTGTGGAGTTTGCATGTTCTCCCCGTGTCCGCGTGGGTTTCCTCCGGGTGCTCCGGTTTCCCCCACAGTCCAAAGACATGCAGGTTAGGTTAACTGGTGACTCTAAATTGACCGTAGATGTGAATGTGAGTGTGAATGGTTGTCTGTGTCTATGTGTCAGCCCTGTGATGACCTGGCGACTTGTCCAGGGTGTACCCCGCCTTTCACCCGTAGTCAGCTGGGATAGGATCCAGCTTGCCTGTGACCCTGTAGAACAGGATAAAGCGGCTACAGATAATGAGATGAGATGAATTATTTAATTCTCTCTGCATCTCTCACCTCTGTGTCCCACCTTAGCGAGGAGGTGTAATGTTGGTAGCAGCAGTGTGAAGTCCGGACTCGAGCACTGAGCCGTTTTCACCAGCGCTGAAAGAAGAGCTTCACTTCCTCCTTTAGAGATCATGTTGTGAATACGCCGGTCTGTACCTGACACACACACACACATACATAGACCCATCAACAATTACTAAGGACTATTTTTTAAGAAAGTCATTTGCACACATGTACAGCTCAACAAATATAGAATTTTGTTATTAAATTAAATGAAAATCAACTGAAACTGAGCAACATCAATAGAAAGGAAAAGAATCAAATGAAAAGGAAATTGACGAAGATGAAGGACCAATTAACTGATTAATCATTTAGAATATAGTTGCAATAAATAGAAAAAGTCACAATATAATAAATCATAATAAATTAGCTTTACATCATTCCAGTCATTGCCATGAGCGCAGAGTGTTAATGACGTCTCAGATTCTTTTCTGCTTTCTGCAGGCGATTTTTAAAAACTTTCAGCAGACAAAGTCTCCTGATTAACGCCAGCAGCGGGAGAATAATGCAGTTTAATTACTTTATGGTAAATTAATTCCAGATTACAGGATCAGCGCCGTGTCACGTCACAGTAAAAACCCTGTTTAGTCTCTGAGTGAGAATTAAATATTCAGCGTGAAACAGTTGGAAATGTCAAACAGTCAAATAACAATTTCATTACTGCTGAGTGAAATGAGTTTGTACTTTCAGGACTTTCTGAATCCTGACACACACTTTTAACCTGAACACATTAATAACACTCTTCATTACAGTTATAATGTGACTGATATATGTGAATGATATAATGTGATATAATGTGAATGATATAATGCGCGAAATAATGAAGTCTGCATTAACCATCTGGGGTCTGAAGGTATTTTCTGGCCCTCTAATGAGTTTGTCATGCTCTGATTTCATCAGTTTCAACAAATCTAAGCAGTGTTTTCAATCATATGACTTTTGTGTTCAGCACAAGTTCAGCTACAATAATATCTCTGTAGTTTTTGTGTCATGATTTTATTTTTTAAAAAAATAACAGATAAATGAAGATGTTGTAAAAAGCAGTTTTCAAACTGTGTTGGAATGTGTGTAAAAACATGACTTTACTATCACAGTCCGGTCCAGTCCATCCATGCCTTAGATTGTGGGACTTCCATGCCGGCTCCAGGCCGGATCCAGGACAGGAATTCAGTCCTGCTCTGCTGAAGACCATTTCCTGAAGCGGCACTTCCACACCTTCTACCACTCCTCTCCCATCAGCCAGGGCTTTTTAAGAACTGTTTGGAGCCACTCCATTTGCCAGACTGTCTCTTGTAGATTTTCCTCGCCTTGCTACAGCTCATTGGTATTGGGTCTTCTTGATTCCCCCTGCCTGAATTTTTCCTTGGTTTTTTTGTCAAGGTTTTTTGTCCCTGTTTTTTGCCTGCCTGTTCTTTTGAATTGTGCCTTTTGCTCCCTCTGCCTGGATTTCCCTTGTCCCTGTGTTCATCAGTTTTTGTGAAGATCTTTCTGTCCTGTTTTTTGTCCCAGATCGTGTCTACCTGCTCCTGTGTTTTTGACCTCCTGGCCTTTTTTTTTTTACTACCAATTTTTGCCTGAGCCCTACTGTACCTTTGCCTTTCTGCCATCTACTACATTAAAGAAGTTTTCTCTTTACACTGTCTGTTTTCTGAGTCTGCTCTTGGGTCCTCACTTCACCTTAGCTCGCCACTCCTGACCACACAGTCTGGCCAACATGGACCCAGCAGATTTAGCCCAGCTAAGAGCAGCGGTGCAGAAACAGGGAGCTCTCCTTGGGACCCACTAACAGGACATCCAACAGGTGAATCAAAACTTTGTCACCATCTCTGACACACTCAATCTTCTTGCCACTCAGCCACAACAGCTTCAAGTAACATCTGTTACTGAACCTCCAGTTCCTGCTCCAGCCCTCTTCAGAGAGCTGAAACTTCCCGCCCCACAGCCATACAATGGAGAACCAGGTACCTGCAGATCTTTTTATCTCAATGCTCGCTAACCCTTGAGCTTCAACCACTGGCCTTCCCTACAGAGCGTTCCCAAGTGGCCTACACCATCACTCTCCTCACTGGCAAAGCTAGGGAGTGGGGAACAGCTATGTGGGATGCCAATGCACCATGCTGTGCCAGCTTCAAGGATTTTACAGAGGAGATGAGGCAAACCTTTGATCGCTCTCTGTCTGGCAGAGAGGCAGCAAGAGAAATCATGGGGCTGTGGCAGGGTGCCCGGTCCGCTTTTGAGTATGCAATTGAGTTTCGCACTTTGGCAGCATCTTGTGGCTGGAATGACTGCCTTGTTTGATGCATTTTTGAATGGGCTGTCAGACTCCATCAAGGATGAGCTGGTCTCATGAGAACTGCCACCTGATCTCAGCGGTCTCATGGACCTCATCAGTCGTATTGACTCCTGGATCAGACAGCGGGTGAAAGAGAGAACTCGGACTAGTCTTGCTCAGCCTCCCATTCCTTCCGCTGAGCCAATGCAGGTAGACCGAGTCCGCATCTCACCTGAGGAAAGACAGCGCCATTGGGATATGAGGGCATGTTTTTATTGTGGACAGCTGGGGCATTTCTGCCAATCTTGCCCTTTAAAAGGAAGAGCCCACCAGTGAGTTTAGGGGCCTTGGTGGGCAATGTCCAGAATCAGCCCCCTACTGATCGACTGCTACTCCCAGTGGTCATTATCCATGGCAATCAGCCCCATGACCTCCAGGCACTCATTGATTCAGGGGCTGACAGAAACCTGATCTGCTCAACCATCGCCGAGTGCCTGGGGATCCCACTACTGGCTCTGAACCTGTCCCTCACTGTCCTGACCCTTAATGGTACTGGTCTGACCACCATCACCCATAGAACAGCCCTGGTCACCTTAAGAATTTCTGGCAACCACTCTGAATCCATCCAGTTTTTTGTCATGAGTAATCCCCATGTGCCCATAGTTCTTGGTCTGCCCTGGCTAACTCTACATAACCCCCATGTCAACTGGACTAACAACACCATTTTAGGGTGGAGTCAATTCTGTTTATTGTCATGCCTGAGATCTGCCCTCCCTCATGCCGAGCTGCTCCAGCCCACCACTGGTGAATATCCTGACCTCTCTAATGTGCCTCCTGAGTATAATGACTTAAAACCTGTGTTCAGCAAGTCTCAAGCTGTTTCCCTTCCTCCCCATAGGCCCTATGACTGTGGAATTGACCTTCTCCCTTGGACTGCACCACCTAAGGGGTGACTTTACACTCTCTCTCCTTCTGAAAGGCAAACCATGGATAAATACATCACTGAGTCCTTAGCAGCTGGAATTATTCATCCTTCCTCTTCTCCTGCGGGGGCAGGATTCTTTTTTTGTGGAGAAGGACAAATCCTTGTGCCCTTGCATTGATTACTGTGGGCTAAATGACATCATCCTCAAGAACCTTTACCTTCTACCTCTCGTGTCTATGGCATTTGAGTTACTCCAGAGAGCCCAGATTTTCACCAAGCTAGACCTGCGTAATGCTTACCACCTCATGAGTATCAGGGAAGGGGATGAATGGAAGACAGCATTTAACACCCCCCACAGGCCACTATGAATATCTTGTGGTTCTGTTCGGCCTGACTAACGCTCCCATGGTTTTCCAGGCCCTCATTAATGTCCTGAGGGACTACCTTAATGTTTTTGTTTATCTGGATGAGTTTTTTTTTTTTCCCCGCTCTCCTGATGAACACCGCATCCAAGTCAGGCAGGTCCTTCAGCAACTCCTGGAAAATAAACTCTTTGTTAAGGCTGAAAAATGCAAGTTCCATAGAAGTTCTGTCTCCTTTCTGGGTTTCATTATCTCCCCTGCACAGATTCAGATGGACCCCCTGAAACTCAAGGCAGTTGCTGACAGGCTCACCCTGTCCTCTCGGTGACAACTCCAGCAGTTTCTTGCATTTGTGAATTTCTACAGGTGATTCATCAGGAACTTTAGTACGGTGGCTGGGCCCCTCATGGCTCTAACTTCCACCAAGGTCCCTTTCAGCTGGGAGGAAGGGGCCAAGAAGGCATTCTCTGAGCTCAAATGAAGGTTCACATCAGCACCTATACTCACTATTCCAGATCCGTCCTGGCAGTTTGTGGTTGAGGTCAATGCTTCGGGGTGGGGGCCATATTGTCCCAAAGATCGGCTAGTGACAACAAGCTTCATCCTTGCTCCTTCTCTCGTCGGCTTCCCCTCTCTGAGAGAAACCATGACATTGGCAATAGGCAACTGTTGGCCATTAAACTGGCCTTGGAAGAATGGAGACATTGGTTGGAGGGGTCAGACCTTCCCTTCATCATATGAACAGCTCACAAGAACCTCGAATACCTCAGGACTGCCAAGCACCTCAATTCTGGTTAGGCTCGATGGTCTCTCTTTTCTCGCTTCAAGTTCACACTTTCCTTCCACCCAGGCTAAGAATGGTAAGCCCGATGCCTTGTCCAGAATGTTTTCTTCCCTCCAGGAGGAATCAACCTCCCCTGAGACCATCCTTCCCCCACGGTGCCTGGTGGGGGCTGTTCTGTTAGAGGTGGAGACCCTGGTCCAGAAGGCCCATGAGCAGGACCCAAGGCCCAGTAATGCACCTCCTAACTATCTTTTTGTTCCTGTTTCTGCATGGGCACAGGTGTTGCAGTGGGGTCATGGTTCCAGAATGGCATGCCACCCAGGAGCAGCCCAGACTCTGGCACTCATCCGACAATGTTTTTGGTGGCCATCCATCAAGGAGGACATCCAGAGGTTTGTGGCAGCTTGTGACATCTGTGCCAGGAACAAGACTGGCAACAGACCCCCTGCTGGCCTGCTGAGACCCCTTCCTGTTCCCCACCAGCCCTGGTCACACACAGCCCTGGATTTCATCACAGGACTCCCTAATTCAGGTGGCAATACTTGTATCCTCACTGTTGCCAACCATTTTTCTAAAGCTGTTAATTTTATCCCTCTGCCCAAGCTTCCCACCACCAAGGAGACCACCGAATTGCTGATACTCCATGTTTTCCATCTACACAGACTCCCCTCAGACATCGTATCAGACCATGAACCCCAGTTCTCTGCCCAATTCTGGAAGGCTTTCTGTAAACTCATTGGTGCTTCTCGCAGTCTATCTTCAGGTTTTCATCCTCAAGGCAAGGTAAGGCAAGTTTATTTATATAGCGCATTTCATACACAGTGGCAGTTCAATGTGCTTTACAGAGGTAAAAGCAAAACAGTAAACAATAGAAAATAAAATTACGTAAAATAAATGGGGAAGAAGAGAGAAAAAAATAATAAGAATTAAACAATAGTGGAAATAAAATAATAAAATGAAGAAAAAGTTCAGTAAAAAACAGCAGAATAAAATAGAATAAAAGTTAAGTAAGTTTAAAACATGTAAAGATGACGATATTTATCAGTTAGCAGAAAGCATCTGAGAACAGCTTGGTCTTTAGTCTAGATTTGAAGCTGCCAACAGCAGGAGCATTTTTGATGTCCTCTGGGAGTTGGTTCCATAGCTGTACTGCATAGTAGCTAAAAGCTGCTTCACCACACTTTGTTTTAACAACAGGTTTTACCAGTAAATTTTGCTGCTGCGATCTGGTAGATCTGATTGGGTTAGGCCGCTGTAACATATCAGAGAGGTAATTGGGCCCTGTACCATTTAGAGATTTGTACACCAGCAGCAATGTTTTAAAGTAAATTATGTAGCTTACTGGAAGCCAGTGAAGGGACCTTAGAATTGGAGTAATGTGCTCTGTTCTTTTTGTTCGTGTGAGAACCCTCGCCGCTGCATTTTGAACCAGCTGAAGTCGTTTGATGGTCTTTTTTGGCAGGCCTGTGAAAAGGCCATTGCAGTAATCAACCCTACTAGAGATGAAGGCATGTATAAGTTTTTCCAGATCATTTTTTGACATAAGTCCTCTTAGTTTGGAAATGTTTTTTAGGTGATAAAATGCCGATTTAGTGATTGCTTTCATGTGACTGTCAAAGTTTAGCTCGCTGTCAATGAAAACACCAAGATTTTTAACCATATCTTTTGTTTTAATCCCCTCTGTGTCAAGAATAGTGGTAATCCTGAGTCTTTCATCTTTTTTCCCAAATAGAATTACTTCTGTTTTATCTGTGTTCAGCTGAAGAAAATTTTGTGACATCCAGTTGTTGATTTGGTCGATACACTGGTAGAGACATTCAAGGGGGGCATAATCATTAGGTGATAGAACAAAATAAATTTGGGTGTCATCTGCATAGCAGTGATACAAAATTGAGTTGTTCTTGATAATTTGTCCAAGTGGGAGCATATAAAGGTTGAATAGTAATGGTCCAAGGATCGACCCCTGGGGGACACCACAGGTCAAGGACATTGATGTGATGTCAATGACCAATGGACAGATGGAACAGGCCAACCAGGAGCTGGAAGTGGCTCTTAGGTGCATGGTGTCCAAGGATGTTGCCTCCTGGAGCAAGACCCTTCCTTGGATAGAGTACGCTCACAACTCCTTACCCACCTCTGCTACAGGTCTTTCCCCCTTCCAGTGCTCTCTGGGTTACCAGCCACCATTCTTCCCCATCCAAGAAGTCGTTGCCGTGCCCTCTGCCCAGATGTTTGTGCACCACTGCAGTAGAATGTGGGCATTGACCAGGAAAAAGCTCCTACGTTCTGTCAAGATGTTTAAAGAGCAAGCTGACAAACACTGCTCGGCAGCTCCCGTCTATCAGGTGGGGCAGCAGGTAATGCTCTCCACTTGCCCCTCAAGACAGTCTCCTGCAAATTGGCTCCTAGGTTTATAGGACCTTTCCCCATCTCCAAGGTAATTAATCCCTGCTCTGTAAGTCTGTCTCTGCCTGTAACCATGCACCATATTCACCCAACTTTCCATGTCTCCCAAGTCAAACCTCTTGTCTCCAGTTCCCTGTCTCCACCCTCCAAACCCCCTCCTCCTCCTAGGATCATAGATGGTGGTGAGGTCTTCATTGTCAGGAGGTTGCTGAAGGGCCAAGGCAGAGGACTCCAGTACTTGGTTGATTGGGAGGGGTATGATCCTGAGGAGAGGAGCTGGGTTCCTGCCAGGTTCATCATGGATCCCACCCTCATCACGGACTTCCACCACCAACACCCTGAGGCACTTTCTAAGGTGCCTGGAGGCACCCATTGAAGGGGGGTACTGTCACAGTCTGGTCCAGTCCATCCATGCCTTAGATTGTGGGACTTCCACGCTGGCTCCAGGACAGATCCAGGACAGGAATTCAGTCCTGCCTTGCTGAAGGCCATTTCCTGAAGTGACACTCCCACACCTGTTACCACTCCTCTCCCATCAGCCAGGGCATTTTAAGAACTGTTTGGAGTTACTCCATTTGCCAGACTGTCTTTTGTAGACTTTCCTCGCCTTGCTATAGCTCATTGGTATTGTGTCTTATTGATTCCCCCTGCCTGAATTTCCTTGTTTTTCTGTCCAGTTTTGTCCCTGTTTTTCGCCTGCCTGTTCTTTTGAATTGTCTTTTGCTCCCTCTGCCTGGATTTCCCTTGTCCCTGTGTTCATCAGTTTTTGTGAAGATCTTTCTGTCCTGTTTTTTGTCCCAGATAATGTCTACCTGCTCCTGTGTTTTTTTTTGTTTTGTTTTGTTTTTTTTGCCTGAGCCCTACTGTACCTTTTGCCTTTCTGTCATCTACTTCATTAAAGAAGTTTTCTCTTTACACTGCCTGTTTCCTGAGTCTGCTCTTGGGTCCTCACTTCACCTCAGCTCGCCACTCCTGACACTTACCCGTTGGGATGAACCATTTTGGTCACTTGAGGTGATCCTTTTCAGTCTGAGGAATGGATCGAGCACAAACACTTAAATCTGATCCATTGGTTTGGACAATTAACTGGCCATCAAAAACATTTATGTCCTATTGTTTGGGGATAGAGGTTGGCAGTGAGAGGAGTATTCAATGAGGAGTGAAAACCCCTCCCACTGCCAACTCTTAATCCCATCAGGTCAAGTCACAATGGGTAAGGTCATGTTTTTCATACATTGTAGGTGGTAAAAGAGAGCAACTGGACTTGCTTGAAGATTCTTGAAGATGTTTCACCTCTCATCCAAAAGGCTTCTGTCACCTATAACATTGCCAAACACCTAGTCACCATCCTGGCTCTTCTTGTTGGGAATACACCACATCACGTCAAAAACTCCCAAAATTTTGCTATTAAAGTTGCAGACCTCAAACTAGACTCAGATGAAACCATGGTTTCCTACAATGTCACTTCTCTTTTCACCTGCATTCCCACCACAGAAGCAGTCGAATCTGTTAGAAAACGACTCCTTCAAGACAGCACCTTACTGGATAGAACGACCCTCACCATGGACCATATTTGCATCCTGCTTGACCTTTGCCTAACTACCACTTATTTCCAGTTTAATGAAAGTTTCAACAGACAGAAGCATGGATGCGCCATGGGCTCACCGGTGTCCCCTATTGTGGCCAATCTATACATGGAGGAAGTGGAACATAAAGCTTTGACCACTTTTTTTCAGGAGTTGCTCCCAGCCACTGGTTCAGATATGTGGATGACACCTGGGTTAAAATCAAAGCCCATGAGGTGGAAGCCTTCTCTAAGCACATCAATGCAGTGGATATCAACATCAATTTCACTCGGGAGGACGTCAGTGGGAATAATCTAGCCTTCTTGGATTGTGATGTACACATTAGACAAGACAGAAGCCTTAGCATCGAGGTCTACCGGAAACCCACACAGACCAGTACCTACTCTTCGACTCTCACCACCCACTGGAACACAAATTGGGGGTCATTAGGACCTTGCAACACAGGGCTCAGAACATTCTTACAATGGTAGAGGGAAAAGAGAAGGAGCAGAATCACATCAAGAAAGCACTTCAGAACTGTGGGTATCCCAACTGGTCTTTCTTCAAGATCAGAAAAAGGAACATAATGGACAAGGAGGATAACAAGAACAAATGCAAGAACATTGTCATTCCCTACATTTCTGGTCTATCTGAGAAACTCAGGAGGATCTTCTACAAACACAACATTCCGGTACATTTCAGACCCAGTAACACCCTGAAGCAGAAACTGGTCCACCCTAAGGACAGAATACCCAGACACAAACAGGACAACGTAGTGTATGCAATTCAGTGCAGTGAGGAATGCACAGACTCGTATATTGGGTAAACAAAACAACTGCTTCACAGGCGCATGACTCAACACAGGAGAGCCAGTTCCTCAGGCCAGGACTCTGCTGTCTATCTTCATCTTAACAACAAAGGACACTCATTTCAGGATTGCAACATACACATTTAAGCCAGAGAGGATCGTTGGTATGAGCGAGGAGTTAAAGAAGCCATTTTTTCAACCTGGAGCGGCCATCACGGAACAGAGGTGGGGGTCTAAGACATAATTTATCAGCCACCTACAATGCAGTCCTTGGCACACTTCCCAGACAACTGAATGCACACCAAAACCCAGCTGTTTTCAGTGACTCACAGGAGGACAGAGAGAACCAACAATCCATTGATCACCCCAATGACTCTCAAGGCTGTTCACACCCAGCCCCCAGTGACCCACACCAACAGGATGACTCAACAACACCTTAGGATTGCTTTTCAACCATGAGAGGATAAATACCTGATACTCCCTATTAGTCAGACAGAACTGAAGAAGCCTTTTGGATGAGAGGTGAAACGTTTTCAAGAATCTTCAAGCAAGTCCAGTTGCTCTCTTTTACCACCCACAGTTTACTATGACCTGGATGACTGAGAATCTTCACAGACATTTTTCACACATTCCAACACAGTTCTAAAACTGCTTTTTACAACATCTTCATTTATCTGGTATTTGACTTTATTTTGGTATTTGACTCGATTCAGTGTGTCTTGAAATTAACTCTCGTACTACAACCCCGATTCCAAAAAAGTTGGGACAAAGTACAAATTGTAAATAAAAATGGAATGCAATGATGTGGAAGTTTCAAAATTCCATATTTTATTCAGAATAGAACATAGATGACATATCAAAATTTTAAACTGAGAGAGAAAAATTAGGTGATTTTAAATTTCATGACAACAACACATCTCAAAAAAGTTGGGACAAGGCCATGTTTCCCACTGTGAGACATCCCCTTTTCTCTTTACAACAGTCTGTAAACGTCTGGGGACTGAGGAGACAAGTTGCTCAAGTTTAGGGATAGGAATGTTAACCCATTCTTGTCTAATGTAGGATTCTAGTTGTTCAACTGTCTTAGGTCTTTTTTGTCGTATCTTCTGTTTTATGATGCGCCAAATGTTTTCTATGGGTGAAAGATCTGGACTGCAGGCTGGCCAGTTCAGTACCTGGACCCTTCTTCTATGCAGCCATGATGCTGTAATTGATGCAGTATGTGGTTTGGCATTGTCATGTTGGAAAATGCAAGGTCTTCCCTGAAAGAGACATCATCTGGATGGGAGCATATGTTGCTCTAGAACCTGGATATACCTTTCAGCATTGATGGTGTCTTTCCAGATGTGTAAGCTGCCCATGCCACACGCACTAATGCTACCCCATACCATCAGAGATGCAGGCTTCTGAACTGAGCGCTGATAACAACTTGGGTCGTCCTTCTCCTCTTTAGTCCGAATGACACGGCGTCCCTGATTTCCATAAAGAACTTCAAATTTTGATTCGTCTGACCACAGAACAGTTTTCCACTTTGCCACAGTCCATTTTAAATGAGCCTTGGCCCAGAGAAGACGTCTGCGCTTCTGGATCATGTTTAGATACGGCTTCTTCTTTGAACTATGGAGTTTTAGCTGGCAACGGCGGATGGCACGGTGAATTGTGTTCACAGATAATGTTCTCTGGAAATATTCCTGAGCCCATTTTGTGATTTCCAATACAGAAGCATGCCTGTATGTGATGCAGTGCTGTCTAAGGGCCCGAAGATCACGGGCACCCGGTATGGTTTTCCAGCCTTGACCCTTATGCACAGAGATTCTTCCAGATTCTCTGAATCTTTTGATGATATTATGCACTGTAGATGATGATATGTTCAAACTCTTTGCAATTTTACACTGTCGAACTCCTTTCTGATATTGCTCCACTATTTGTCGGTGCAGAATTAGGGGGATTGGTGATCTTCTTCCTATCTTTACTTCTGAGAGCCGCTGCCACTCCAAGATGCTCTTTTTATACCCAGTCATGTTAATGACCTATTGCCAGTTGACCTAATGAGTTGCAATTTGGTCCTCCAGCTGTTCCTTTTTTGTACCTTTAACTTTTCCAGCCTCTTATTGCCTCTGTCCCAACTTTTTTGAGATGTGTTGCTGTCATGAAATTTCAAATGAGCCAATATTTGGCATGAAATTTCAAAATGTCTCACTTTCGACATTTGATATGTTGTCTATGTTCTATTGTGAATACAATATCAGTTTTTGAGATTTGTAAATTATTGCATTCCGTTTTTATTTAGAATTTGTACTTTGTCCCAACTTTTTTGGAATCAGGGTTGTATTTTACTCAGTTCAGAGCCACAATCTATTCTGTTAGACAATTATTCTGTAATTTTGTTCCCACTCCAACTTTTACTCTCTAAACTCAAAATAGAGCAAATTATCTCATTTCATTATCTCTAGCCGCTTTATCCTTCTACAGGGTCGCAGGCAAGCTGGAGCCTATCCCAGCTGACTACGGGTGAAAGGCGGGGTTCACCCTGGACAAGTCGCCAGGTCATCACAGGGCTGACACATAGACACAGACAACCATTCACACTCACATTCACACCTACGCTCAATTTAGAGTCACCAGTTAACCTAACCTGCATGTCTTTGGACTGTGGGGGAAACCGGAGCACCCGGAGGAAACCCACGCGGACACGGGGAGAACATGCAAACTCCGCACAGAAAGACCCTCGCCGGCCCCGGGGCTCGAACCCGGACCTTCTTGCTGTGAGGCGACAGCGCTAACCACTACACCACCGTGCCGCCCTAGAGCAAATTATTTTTGAGAAAAATAATTTTAACTCTGGAAAAAATTGCTCAGTCATTTTTTTCCTGTGTCTGCACTACAGTGCATGCAGGGCCGTAACCAGGATTTTTCAAATACCATGGTCAAGCATGGCTGACAGCACCGAAGGCCCCCCCGGCACAACTTAAATAAATAAATAACAAACCAAGGATAGATTTGGTGGTGGACACATTTATTTTAACAATTCTACAACTGTGGCACCATAACTGTGGTGTTTTATCTGACATAAAAGTAGAAAGGTAGTGAACTCTTGAACTGAGTATATATACCTAAAGTACCAGTTACCTAAACTATTGGCATTATTTACATTGCAGCATACACATGACAGAAAGGGTGTGAACTGCTGAATTGTAAGCTTTAGTATTAAACCTTATAATAATAGTGTGAGTGTGTGGGTGAGAGAGAGAGAGAGAGAGAGCGAGAGACTGAGAGTTTGTGTGTTATTTGTGGGTGTCTGTATGTGGAGAGACATTCTGAGCAGTAATGTAAAGGCATCAGTCTATCTGGCTGTCTTGAATTGAGATCCATTTGCATGCATTCTCTGAAACAGAGTGTTCTCACCATTGCCTGTAATGTAAGTTTGGCTCATAACACATTTACTTCAACAATTCTAAAACTGTGCCATCAGAACTGTGGAGTTTTGTCTGACATAAAAGTCAAAACTGAACTGAGTGTATTGCTCAGCTACGCTGAAGTATTGGCATTATTTACATTTCATTATCTTAAATTACATTAGAATGTAGGGCTATTAGTTCTGTGTGAAGACTATGTATTAGAGAGAGTGTGTGAGAGTCTATTATTTGTGTGTGTGTGTCTGTGTGAGTGAGTGAGTGAGAGAGAAAGAGAGAGTTATGAGAGAAAGAGAGAGAGTTACTCGAACCAGCCCGTTTACTCAGCCCTGCACAGGGCTGCCTGTGACAACGTAGTTTTGAATGTTTCTCGAAATGCTAACTAAACTGTAATAGGCAATGACAATGAAACGTTTCCCCTTGGAAAGTTGGCATGATGCCGCTGAACGGTCTGCCACTGCACTGACAATATTTTCTCACCTTCCCTCCTTCTCTTTCCCTGCTCTTCTGTTGGCTGTCCAAACCTTCATTTAGTTTGTTGCAACGTTTTCATTTTGCACTCAGGTAAAGCTCTATAATACGATGTGACTATTAGCCTACGTTAGGTTAGGTAGGCATATGTGATAGAGCGTAGACTACACCCTGCCTGTTTTATCCAAAACCCAACTTCCCCGGCCGACACTAGTATAGGCTACGTCGCATGACGCTGCATTAGACACGGCAACGATAGAGATAGAGGCTGAGAGATTTCAGATGACATTAGACCAGAGGTCACCAACCCGTCGATCGCGATCGACTGGTCGATCTTGGAGGCTTTCCCAGTCGATCTTGGGGGATGAGGAAAGAAATTGGAAGATTATACAGAAATACACTGCAGTATATCTGATTGGCGTTCATATTACATGTCTTCCGATAGGCCCACTACAGCTTTCCCCCTCTGTGTCGCAGGGTTCTTTTTTTTTTAACTCCTGCTGCTTACGTCTTACGTCTCTGAGCGTCGTCACCATGGTGATAGCCTCGCAATACAGTACAGGGTTCTCCACGAGGGGTTTTAGAGGTGCAGGCCGCCCCCCCCTTTCTGTGATTCCCGCCCCCATTTAATTTCTGCCGCCCCTTTACAAAAGGAAGCATGATATTGCCTATAAAACCGTGAGGATATAACCTGGCTGTCAGTGTTACTGTAGCTCTTGAAGTGTTTCCGCGGAGTGGTGGATCGGACTCGAGCCTGGCATGAACCGCTCCGACGCGCTATAATGACACCAATCTATCACCAGCCAATCAGGAGACTTAATCAAACGCATCCCCCGCCCACCAATCTATCACCAGCCAATCAGGAGACTTAATCAAACGCATCCCCCGCCCACCAATCTATCACCAGCCAATCAGGAGACTTAATCAAACGCATCCCCCGCCCACTTGTGTCCGCGTCTGAGACGTTGAATTTTCACAGAAGGAGGGAAGAAGTTGACTGAGGTAAGACTGTGTGATAAATTAACGAGCGAATAAGAGAGGAATTTCAACATATAGGGCTTAAATTTGTTACCGTTAAATAAGCATTGCTTGTACAGTAACGTTATGTTGTTACAACGCTGACCCACTTTTAACGTGCCGAGTACCAACTGTAGCCGCTAAAATGCTAATTAGCTTGCTGTCAAGTTTTTCCCTTGTCGAGCTTTAAGTGCAAGGTCATGGATGTTCCTACTGCTTGTTCCTGCCGTAATATGATACGTGATATGAACCTAACTATAAGGCACTCACTGACCGTGTTCAGTCACAGCCATCACATTGACTTGAGTTGCGTGATGAACTGTAACCTCTGTAGCATGACAGCAGTCATTGTAGCATCACTGCAAGTTCATATTTGTCTTTATTGTGTATGTATGGTTAAAGAAAATCAGTTCATGTTGAATTGAAGTTGTCATTTTGTCACTTAAGTTACAATTTGTGATATATCATCACTGTTGTGTTGTAATTTCAGTTGACAATTTCCATTTTATGTTGCTGTGAAATTAATTAATTTAGTGTTACAATACAAACAAGACAGTGCAACTGATGTTAACAGTTCAGCTTTCTCATTACAATATTATTAGTTGATATTAATAACAATCTGAGTCATTGGTGGTTCATTCATTCTGCTCACTACAGATATAGGCCTATATATTTTTTGTGTATAGTTAATTTCCATTGTATGTTGTACTGAAATTAAGTCATTTCGTCAGCTCTCACAAGAAATTAAAAAGTTGGACCAGGGTCTTAAATCTTATTCAGTTAAAATTAGGCCAAATAAAAAGCCTCAACTTGAAACAGTCTAGTCTGGATTTCTTTTTCTGTCAACGCTTCAAGGGGTAGATCTTGCTTGCCATCTAGGCAGAGGTTAGGGATCTCGGGCATAAAAAGGTTGGTGACCACTGCATTAGACAAATGTGAATTTTATTGGGGGGAAATACAGATGACATGTGGATGTGGACGCTGCGTTTTACATTGATCACTGCTCGAATTCAGCGTAGATCAATTTTAAAATTCTGAAAAAAATACCGAGGACATGATCTCGGTGTCCTCAATGGTAGTTACGGCCATGAGTGCATGCATATCAACCAATCTGCTCATCAGAAATAGAAAAAAATATTTACACTTACTCGAGCTGATCTTCAGCTGGATTGAGCCAAAGTAAAAAAAAAAAGTGTCGCTCATCATCAGTGTCGCAGTTCTCAAGATTGAATTGATTCACTGTCCTGAAATTGATTCACTGTCCTGAATCATTAACCCCTTGGCTGCAACCCATAATTAATTGTAATGTGCTGGGCATATAGGACAAAAATAGGTCAAAATTGAGATATTTTGATAATCTTTCTCTAACTTGCTCAGAACTTTATATTTTTAATATTTGTATAGAAAAATCACAAACATTGTAGAGTCAAAATAACTTTAATAATCAAAAACAATTTAAAAAACATCCAAAAAAAAACCAAAGAACAGGTCTTGTCAATGAGAAACTGTCCATAAACATGAATTACTAGTACTTGAAAACATAATGTACACCAAGGGTCCATGTATTCCAAGTAACTGGGTACCATTTTTATAATGGTCTTTGGTATGACCCAACCGTGAATAGAACTCACGATCAAGAGGTGGACACACTAACCACTAGGCCAACTCGCGGTAATGTGCCATGTAAGGTACATAAAAGGAGGTGTTTATGACGACTAGTGTATGTCATAAAGCACAGCGGTAAAAGATTTCATGACGTACGTGATTTGTCCAAGGGCACTGAAGGGGTTAATTGAATCATGAATTGATTTGCTGTCCTGAAATTGATTCACTATCCTGAATCATCTGAAGCACATAAAATCCGCATATCATCTCAAAACAAGTTTTACCTCCAAATAGCCTGAACTATGTCTGACAGATTTTATCCTGTTTACGGTGGGCGTTCCCACTGCGAAAGAGAAACCAATGGAAACCGAAAGAGTGAAAGTGATTATCATGGAGTTACCATGGGAACAGTCTTTTATGAATGTGTAAGTGTGCGCTCAGCGCTCCGACTCCGGTGTAACTGAGGAAGGTGATAAGTTTTATGTTTCATCTAATTTAGGTCATTTAAAAACTATAATATTATTTGTCAGTGGGCACATAGGAAAGTGTAAAGTATAAACTTTCTGTCAATATGTTTATCGTGCTTGTATGATAAAATTCAGAAAGATATTTATCTAAATACATGACCTACTCATTCTAAACCTGTTGAGATTCGCTGGAGAAGTTCTCGACCCCAGAGGGTTAAAACTCAGAGATTTTCAAATAAAACATTATTAATATAAAAAAAGGAGAGACAGAGAAATCCCGATAAATATTCATCAGAGTTTAACATTATTTACATATTATATACATTAACACACCCCTCGTTTACAACTAATTTACATGAAACACACCTGATTAAGCCAATAAAAAGAAAGTTTACCTGCAGAGAGAAGTTCATCCAACACATTGAGGACTTTCAGCATGTTCTCCACATCTCCAGCATTCTGCAAACACCAAACACCAGTAACATCGTCTCTACACTCCACATAACGAGTTTATTGTCATTGTCACAGACAGCACTGAGGAAAAACTTCCTGAGACCACATGAGGTAGAGCTGGGAGAGGAACCGGAATCCAAAGGAACCCGTCGTGTTCTGGGTGACAGCAGATTAGAAGTGTGATTATTAACGGTGTGTTCAGTAAACAGGGCTGTGTTCAGGATCAGCAATTTGAGTCCAAAAGACATCTCAGTGTTTATGTGAGGAACGTTCCTGGTATTCAGAGTCGGGTTATACAGCTGCTCAAGTGGATTTTCTGAACTCCATGTTTAGATTCTATCTCAGGCCACGCCTTCATTCAGAGATCCTCTGGATCTACACAAATCATGCCCATCAAACCCCTCCCATCAAACCCCTCCCATCAAACCCCTCCCCTTCCACACCAGAACAAGGACAAGTTTAGTTTTTTAATGCTGAATTTAAAGTCTCTGATGTCGCTCCATGGTGTTTTCAGCTCTGTGTTTTTTTTTCCTGTATTTAAATGTTTCAGTTTAAAAAAGTGTTATATGAAAGCTTTGTAATTTTTAAAGACAAAAAATGTTTTATATTGGGCTTCAGTATCAGCTGATACTCAAAGTTTTATGATCAATATCAGGATCAAAATTAAATCTCTAATTTACATGTATTCAATTATTTATTTTAACTTTTAATAAATACAACTTTATGAACAAACATTTATTTTATCCAGGACTGAAAATAAATCCACAAAAATCAACAAACAATAAATTACAGTGTGATGGGAAAAGATAATAATCAGGTTTGGGGTGTAAATGTTAAAAATGTACAAATTTTATGAATTAACCACCACAAAAAAAGATTCACTCACTCATTAAAGTGCCAGTTTATGATTTTTAAATAAAAAAATTTAAAAGGAATAAAAGAAAAATGGCTTAGAGTTCATTCATTATTTTGTTTGGTTATTATTATTATTATTATTATTATTATGAGTAGTAGTAGTAGGGGCGGCATGGTGGTGTAGTGGTTAGCGCTGTCGCCTCACAGCAAGAAGGTCCGGGTTCGAGCCCCATGGCCGGCGAGGGCCTTTCTGTGTCTATGTGTCAGCCCTGTGATGACCTGGCGACTTGTCCAGGGTGAACCCCGCCTTTCGCCCGTAGTCAGCTGGGATAGGCTCCAGCTTGCCTGCGACCCTGTAGAACAGGATAAAGTGGCTACAGATGATGAGATGAGTAGTAGTAGTACAAGTGTTTTAATATGAATTTATTTATAAAAAATTATGTATATATTTATTTTTAACATATATATACGTAGCACATTTTAACAGTTTATTGTTCATATTAATGTTGTGGAATATGAGCAAAACTTCTGAAACTTTGCAAAGTGCTGAAACTGGAGACTCCTTCCTTAAACATTAAATAAATTTCTCCTAACAAAAATGTACCATGTTAACAATTACAGGTTTTAATCTTTTAAACAACTTTTTTAAACCGATTCATTAGTATTCTTTGTTTTGTTTCTGTGGAGTGTCTACCGTACAAGCTCATCCATGTGTGTGAGCTGTTACTATGGAAACGATAACATATTAGAACAAGCGCTTAAACATAAGCCTGTCGTTGGTGTTACAGTCGGAGCCGCGATGTTTATTCCGAAATAATCCACACCTTCTGACCAATCAGATTCAAGCATTCGATCTGCTGCAGTATAAGGTGCATTAATGCTGAAGCTTGTGATTTGTTAATGTTAAATGATGCAGTAAATAATATTTAGTTTAGTGTATGGTCTCTACATAACAAACTTTCAGTAATACACACAACCACACCAGGTCACACTTCTGTATCTCTCTCTCACTCACACACACACACACACACACACACACACACACACACACACACACACACACACACACAATTACCTCCAGACTGGAGAGGAGAACTTCGAGTCCACTGCAGCTGGGAGACGCCATGGTGACTTTGGATCGAGCTGAAATGCAGACAGACAGAGGCGAGTGTTAGACAGAAACACAGCACAGTCCCGCTCTCTTGGCCGTGTCAGTGTGTGTGACAGCAAGTGTGTGTCAGCTCAGGGCTTTTCTGAAACTCAATCCTCTCAGATAAACATATATACACACACACACACACACACACACACACACACACACCCTTCTCCTATTAAAAGAGCCTGATGAAGTGAAGGGATTAAACAAAAGCGAGGGGATTGAGACCCCTGGAGTGTAGGACTATTATACAGGTAGGTGCGTGTGTTTCTGTGTGTGTGTGTGGGGGGGGGGGGGGGGGAGGTTGTGTTTAAACAGAAAACTGTGACCACCGTGACCACTGTTGCCACCCCACAGTTGAACAGCACATCCCCAAGTGTTTTATTCTCTTGTAATGCTTGCAAGCTTTTATTTATTAAAATAAATAATTTTCTAACTGCTACTCATGAGGCATCACAAGGCGGCAGAACACACTCAGAGGAGAGCGCTATCCACCATCTTCCACATACATGAGCTCACAGACACGCACGATTGGCTAATCTTCCTGTGACTGACAGGGGAGAGGAAATAAGCCCCTCCCATAGACAGATGACAGCCAATGTGCTGTGTCGGACTCCATATCAGTAATGACGGGATTAAAACTTGCGATCTCCTGATGACAGAGTCAGTGCTTTTCTGTTGCAAAGCACAACACATTTCTCAGTCATAAAGGAACATGGGCAGGTTTAACAAGCTGCAAAAAACATGAAGGAAAAAAATGCTGGAGAAAAATGATAGTGTGTGAAATCTTGGTGAACAAACAAAAAAACAAAGAAAAAGCAAGAAAATGTCACTGATATACAGACAAATTCGAATTGTTAATGAAATGAAATTATTTACGATTATTATTTTAAATACAAAAAAAAATATGCATGAATAAAAGGAAAAATATAAACCCGTTTCTAGTCTGTTCTAAAATGTACATTAGATTTAAAAATCACGTGAAATACACTTTAAATTCACTGAGCATTAAATCACAATACATCATTTAACAGATAATGAAAATATTTTGACCATTTCTTATAAATTTGGGGAGAAATGCATTTGAAAATAGTTCATGTACAGACTTTCCTTGTACAAATAATGATGTCATTCACACACGCACATGCGCGCGCATGCGCACCTCAGCTTGTCCTTCTGACCTCATTAAAACCTCATTCATGGCAGTTATTTAATCTGATCTAATGACGGTGCCATAATGGGACACACAGAGCAGGCAGGTTACACACACACACACAAACACACACACACACACACACACAGCTATTTTTGCCTGCTGGATTAATGCAAGGAACGAGAGGCGAGGTCATGAATCTGAGGCGCTGAAAGCTCGGCATTTGAGGAAAACTTCAAGAGAGACACAGACGAAGGAGAAGAATAACTGCGGTACAGCACTGCAATGCCTCATCTCCCAAACCAAACACGGAGATGGATTTGGTGTTGAAGTGTGTGAGAACTCATCAGATGAATTAGAAAGACTCAGTATGTTTCATTTTCTGTACACTTCAACATTTCCTACACTTCAGCATTCCATACACTTGATCTTTCTGTGCACTTCAGTATTCCATGAACTTCAGTATTCCGTACACCTCTGTATTCTGTACACTTAACTGTTCTGTATCATTCTCTATTCCGTACACTTCAGCATTCCGTACACTTGATCTTTCTGGGCACTTCAGTATTCCATGAACTTCAGTATTCCGTACACCTCTGTATTCTGTACACTTAACTGTTCTGTATCATTCTCTATTCCGTACACTTCAGTATTCCGTACACTTGATCTTTCTGTACACTTCAGCATTCCATACACTTCAGTATTCCATACACTTCAGCATTTCGTACACTTCAGTACTCCGTACACTTGATCTTTCTGTACACTTCAGCATTCTGTACACTTCAGTATTCCATACACTTCCGTATTCCGTACACTTGATCTTTCTGTACACTTCAGTATTCCATACACTTCAGCATTTCGTACACTTCAGTACTCTGTACACTTGATCTTTCTGTACACTTCAGCATTCCTCACACTTGATCTTTTTGTACACTTCAGCATTCCGTACACTTCAGTATTCCGTACACTTGATCTTTCTGTACACTTCAGCATTCCATATACTTCAGCATTCCGTACACTTCAGCATTCCGTACACTTCAGCATTCCGTACACTTAAGCATTCCATACACTTCAGTATTCCATACACTTCAGCATTTTGTACACTTCAGTACTCCATACACTTGATCTTTCTGTACACTTCAGCATTCTGTATACTTCAGCATTCCATACACTTGATCTTTCTGTACACTTCAGCATTCCGTACACTTCAGCATTCCTCACATTTGATCTTTCTGTACACTTCAGCATTCCGTACACTTCAGCATTCCTCACATTTGATCTTTCTGTACACTTCAGTATTCCGTACACTTCAGAATTCCGTACACTTGATCTTTCTGTACACTTCAGCATTCCGTACCCTGAGAAATATCTTAAACATGGCATCCATCCATTATTCCATCCATTATATATCACTAAGGATCCTGGAAATCAGCTTCCCCCCAGCGCTCAATCTAAATGTCATCTCCTTCAGTTAAAGCCCCCTGCTGCAGTTACACATCCTGTGTGTTGTTTCTATTTGTGTAATCAGAGCTAGCCATAGTGCAATTATCCACTTGTACTGTCAGGAGTGTCAGACAGATTGGGTTTTATCTTCATACATGGGGTTAATGTGTGTGTTAAAGGGTTAATGTGTGTGTTAAAGGGTTAATGTGTGTGTTAAAGGGTCAGGCTGTGTTTAGTGAAACTATTTCTGGACTCAACATGAAAACAACGAGAATCAGCCATCACTGATAACAACGATGCCAAGATTAGCACCGTGAAACTCATGGACATGGAGATATTTAGTGATAAGAGACATAGACTTCACAGCAATCCAACACACACACACACACACACACACACACACACACACACACACACACACACACACACACACCTGCCGCAATCCCTGAGCCTGGGAACATTTCCCCAAGCTAAAATAACCACTAATGACTCACACTAATTGCAATCCTGACTAGCGCTGTGGGATTTCAGGTCATCGCCTCGGATAAGCATCATCCTTCTCCGTTCAGGATCGCTGACAAGGTGGAAATAGCTGAAGGTCACAGGCCTGAAGGGTTTAACGCGTTTGATTATTGGCACCCTGTAAAATGTTATGACCTTCCAAAGGCTGGATTCCTCAACACACATCATAAATCACAGTCACTGGGGGACTTTTCCCTGAATTATGGTTTCTAAGGTTTGGAAAAACCCAGATAACTGTGTTTACATTCACACAGACAAATCACTGAATACATAACTAATACAGGCAAAACACCTGCACACACGAGACACACCCATATAATCAGGGAATATCAAGTCTCAGAGAAACTACTGTCCGATGGACCCAAAGGATATACAATTTATATATAGGTAATTATTTATAAACATAATTATTAAAGAGTCACTGAATTAAAAAATTCAGTCCTCTATGCAGGGATACTCTAAATAATACTAATATTTTTAATAAATAAAATGTTAACTAAATAATAATAATAATAATAATAATTGACAAATTGCTGAGGTATAAGAGGAATAAAGTAGACTGTAACCCCACGAGAGTGAACTCCTTGTGCGACGTCCAAATAGTTCATTATACCAAAAAGTTCGTAATACTGAAATGGACCCACTTGTCACATCAAACACTCACATTATATGTGAAATTTGAGGCACATTAAAATTCCTGATCATAAATGTATCCTTCCGAGTCACTATCGCAGCTCACTGACTGAGTTAAAGGATCACGAACAGAGGCGATGACTGATTTCTTCATTTGTTATGGAAATGACGGCGGTTACTGGTGTATCATATCATTGTCAATGTCCATCACTGACTCGCTCTGTTTCTTAAATCTTCACCGTTCACTTCATTCATGTGTTCAAATCACCAAATCACCGGGCTGTCAGGATGCTGAACTCTGTCCACTACCGCCCCCTACCCCGGTCTGTAACACATTCATTCACACAAGAAAACTACCTCATCCATTTGCACATCACACCACAAACATTAGGGCGGCACGGTGGTGTAGTGGTTAGCGCTGTCGCCTCACAGCAAGAAGGTCCTGGGTTCGAGCCCCGTGGCCGGCGAGGGCCTTTCTGTGCGGAGTTTGCATGTTCTCCCCGTGTCCGCGTGGGTTTCCTCCGGGTGCTCCGGTTTCCCCCACAGTCCAAAGACATGCAGGTTAGGTTAACTGGTGACTCTAAATTGAGCGTAGGTGTGAATGTGAGTGTGAATGGTTGTCTGTGTCTATGTGTCAGCCCTGTGATGACCTGGCGACTTGTCCAGGGTGTACCCCGCCTTTCGCCCGTAGTCAGCTGGGATAGGATCCAGCTCGCCTGCGACCCTGTAGAACAGGATAAAGCGGCTACCGATAATGAGATGAGAATGAGACCACAAACATTAGCATTACTGCTGGATCTGCTGCTATTGCTCATTTGCACTACTGTTCATCTACACCTCATAAGCTGCTCTTCTCGCACCTTCTCCGGTAGATATTGTACTGTATTGCACGACTGCTATTTTGTACATTGTTTGATTTTAGAGTGTATTTTTTATCTATATTATCTATATTTATATTAATATTGTTTTTCTTAATTTTTTATCTATATTATCTATATTTATAAATATTTATATATTGGGTTTTTTTGGGGGGTGTAATCTTTATCCTTTTTTTACAAGTAAGGTGAGAGAGAAACAGCATTTTGATTCTCCTATATGTGCTGGATATACAGTGAATTGACAATAAAGAATCTTTGAATTGTTTAATTTATGTCATGCTGCAGGGTGGGGTGGGGTGGGGGGGTATAAAAACACCGCGCTTTAACTAGGTGTAACTAGGTGTTTAGCGGTATCAGCAGTCATTTCATCCTTTCATCGATACTTTGATGACCGTCCTCTATAATGGTTAGTGATCGACACCTAAGAGAGGCTCGTTAGGCCTTTGTTTTATGGCATGAACATGTATTATTAACTCGACTGCAAACTTGATTACAGTACTTATTGTTTGTCTCTGGTAGCAATACACAGATACAGTGTCTTGCAAAAGTATTCACCCCCTTGGTGTTTGTCCTGTTTTGTTGCATTACAAGCTGGAATTAAAATGGATTTTTGGAGGGTTAGCACCATTTGATTTACACAACATGCCGACCACTATAAAGGTGCACATTGTTCTTTTATTGTGACACAAACAATAATTAAGATGAAAAAACAGGAATCTGGAGTGTGCATAGGTATTCACCCCCTTTCGTATGAAACCCCTAAATAAGAGCTGCTCCAACCAATTCACTTCATAAGTCACATAATTAGTTGATTAAGATCCACCTGTGTGCAATCAAAGTGTCACATGATCTGTCACATGATGTCTGTATAAATCACCCTGTTCTGGAAGGACCCTGACTCTGCAACACTACTAAGCAAGCAACATGAAAACCAAGAAGCCTCCAAACAGGTCAGAGACAAAGTTGTGGAGAAGTACAGATCAGGGTCGGGTTATAAAAAATATCCCAAACTTTGAATATCCCACGGAGCTCCATTAAATCCATTATAGCAAAACGGAAAGAATATGGCACCACTACAAACCTGACAAGAGAAGGCCCCGCCCACCAAAACTCACAGACCGGGCAAGGAGGGCATTAATCAGAGATGCAGCAAAGACACCAAAGAGAACACTGAAGGAGCTGCAAAGATCCACAGCGGAGATGGGAGTATCTGTCCATAGGACCACTTTAAGCCGTAAACTCCACAAAGTGGGCGGGGCTTTATGGAAGAGTGGCCAGAAAAAAGCCATTGCTTAAGAAATCACATTTGGAGTTTGCCCAACAGCATGTGGCAGACTCCCCAAGCACATGGAAGAAGATTCTCTGGTCAAATGAGACAAAAAATTATCTTTTTGGCCATCATGGGAAATGCCATTTGTGGCGCAAACCCAACACCCTGAGAACACCATCCCCACAGTGAAGCATGGTGGTGGCAGCATCATGCTGTGGGGATGTTTTTCATCTGCAGGGACAGGAAAGCTGGTCAGGACTGAAGGAAAGATGGACGGCACTAAATACAGGGCAATTCTGGAGGAGAACCTGTTTGAGTCGGCCAGAGGTTTGAGACTGGGATGAAGGTTCACGCTCCAGCAGGACAATGACCCTAAACATACTGCTAAAGCTACACTGGAGTGGTTTAAAGGGAAACATTTAAATGTCTTGGAATGGCCTAATCAAAGCCCAGACCTCAATTCAATTGAGAATCTGTGGTATAACTTGAAGATTTCTGGACACCAACACAACCCATCTAACTTGAAGGAGTTGGAGCAGTTTTGCCTTGAAGAATGGGCAAAAATCCCAGTGGCTAGATGCGCTAAGCTAATAGAGACATACCCCAAGAGACTTGCAGCTGTAATTGCAGCAAAAGGTAGCTCTATAATGTATTGACTTTGGGGAGGTGAATACTTATGCACACTCCAGATTTCTGTTTTTTCATCTTAATTATTGTTTGTGTCACAATAAAACAACATTTTTCACCTTTAAAGTTGTAGACATGTTGTGTAAATCAAATGGTGCTAACCCTCCAAAAATCCATTTTAATTCCAACTTGTAATGCAACAGAACAGGACAAACACCAAGGGGGTGAATACTTTTTCAAGACACTGTACAAGGCTTGGTAATGTGAGACACTCAGTGCAGCACATATACTTCAACAAGTCTGTGTGTTTAGAGAGTCATTATAAGCCCAAGCTGTGATTGCGCTCTAAGCTGGAACAGGTGCAGGGTAATTAGTCCTAATGGTGTTTATTGCTCTTACACCACAGCAATTAACATCCAATTCTATTCTTTATTTATTAAAGAGCAGCACAGCTTAGTTTTTATTCATTTATAGTTACTGTATATTTAAAGGTTCTGACTGCAAAGTTGAAGTCTGGGTAAAGTGTTCTATTTCTATTGCTGTTAGAGTTTGAAGATGTCGTACTGCTGCACACACACACCGTGTATCCTGTGTGTAAATGTTTTGCCAAGATAAAAAGTGCATTTTACAATTCTGGAGATCACCAAAGCAAGTGAGTAACAATATCATGTGACCACTGTGGGGCATGTTTGACCTACTTTTAACCAAAACAAGTCAGCGTGGGCGAACATGGCAGACTCGGCTCTCCCTCCAGCGGAAAAGGAAAGGAAAGGAAAGCCTGCCTATGCAACTGCAAGACAGAGCAAGGTTAGATGGCGTGTCATTTTTCTGGACAGATAACTAAATCATTTTAGCTAGCTCTTAGCTATCTTAGCATTCAAATGCATGGGCTCGACTCCATGGTAATTAGTATGAAGCTATAGGGGCCATTCATATGATGTCATCATAACTGCGGATTTGTTTATCTGGCCAAGCTTTCTGTTTGCCAGCGACCGGCACAAGTGTACGCGAGTGATTGTCAGCCCAATTCAGTAAACATCTACAGATAAACTTGTAGAAGTCCCATCTTAAAGGACAATGCCAGAGACCTTTAGTGCTTTTGGATGGAATAACAGATGTGGTGATAAACCTGGTTTAACTTTTCACTGCTTCCTGAAGAACCCAGAAAGATGAGAAAAATGATGAGCAGGAAGACTGGATGATAAAAACATTCCTGTGTGTGGAGAACATTTTATATAAGGTTAGTGTGAAAGCTCTCTGCAGCATTAACATGTATATCTGGATGTGGGCTTTGGACCAGGCTTGTGGTACTTGAGTCTGACTCATGCCCTAATTTTAAGGACTCGTGTCTCAAGTTAGACTTGAGCACTGATGGCTCGGACTTGGACTCGGACTTGTGCATCAACTGCATTTGGACTCATAAATTGGAGACAAGGACTCAGATTTTTTCTTTATTTTTGTAACATGCCATAATAATTTGGCATAAGATATTTATATCTACATTACTTTTGTACTAATTTTGTGCAAGAGAATGCACATTCACCTGTTCATACATCATGTTCAGGAACAAACTAACGTTAATGGCACTAAAATGCCTGGAGAGACGCCCCTAGGGTTGTCCACTTTGCTTCTACAGACTTCTCGTGCAGTGGGAAAAAATGCACTGCCATGTGTTCCATATGTAGAAGAACTATCGAGGAAACGACGGGGACAACCTCGAACTTCAATCGTCATTTGGTAAGATCACACCCAGAGAAGGAAGTGACATGCTAGGTTCATTGCTCTGTTGATAGTGGGTGGGGCTTGCTGAGTGATAAACTCATCTCATCTCATTATCTCTAGCCGCTTTATCCTTCTACAGGGTCGCAGGCAAGCTGGAGCCTATCCCAGCTGACTACGGGCGAAAGGCGGGGTACACCCTGGACAAGTCGCCAGGTCATCACAGGGCTGACACATAGACACAGACAACCATTCACACTCACATTCACACCTACGCTCAATTTAGAGTCACCAGTTAACCTAACCTGCATGTCTTTGGACTGTGGGGGAAACCGGAGCACCCGGAGGAAACCCACGTGGACACGGGGAGAACATGCAAACTCCACACAGAAAGGCCCTCGCCGGCCACGGGGCTCGAAGCCGGACCTTCTTGCTGTGAGGCGACAGCGCTAACCACTACACCACCGTGCTACCCAGTGATAAACTCGCTAGTGTTAACCCTCTCTTACGGTATGTTATTTGCCCTGTTGATAGTGGGTGGGGCTTGCTGAGTGATGAACAAACTTTTTATCTGTAGCCTGTTAACTAAAATGGGGCAGTGGAGCAGGAACGTTAGTCCAACACAGTAGCAGAGACGCTTTCACATAAAGGCAGCAACAGCCACCGTCACATGGTGCAGTCGGAGTCTTGTTCTCAGACTTGAGTCAGATCAAGAGTGGACTCAACTCAGACTCAACTGGAAATTTTCTTTAATGACTTGGACTTGAATACTGGGGACTCAAGACTGGACTCGGACTCAAGGTTTAGTAACTTGACGACAGCACTGCTTTGGACACAGTATATTTTTATTAGACCTAATGCTTGGCTCAACTAGCAGCATGTCTGTTACGTATGTACTGATAATGTAGACTTGGCTAAACATCATAAAATATGCTAGATCTAGGCCCTGGCTTGTTAATTACTGTTAGAAGTCGACATTTGAGCTTACCTTTGTCATAAGGTATTTGTCTTTATCAGGAATTTCCCATAACATTCTGGCGCGAAACCTGCCGTGGATTATCAGTAGGTAATTGTTCAGGATGTCATAGTGTCCCAAATCTGGTAGCTAGTTAAAATATTGGAAAAAATATTGAAAATTTCAGATGACTTTGTAGTCAGTACTTTTAATGTCGAAACAACTTCATTCCTGTTCTCGCTTACGTTATAACAGCTATAAACAGTTGTTCCTTCACCAGTTTCTCTTTTATTCTGTCTCTTCAAGTTAATAAGACAAAAACAGACAGCTTGATAGTTTTTTGTGATCTAGAAACCATAAAGAATCATAAACTCCTCTGTCCTGAAGATGTTGGAAAAACTTACAGTTCCAGCTTCACCTCTGACTGTTAAATAGCAATGACACTGGAGACTCCTTCCAGAGATCCTAAAAATGTCTCCTTTCAGAAGCGTCCGTCAAACTTCACGTAAAGGTCTGGTTCACTCTTCCCAGAATTCTCTGCGCCAAGTAGCGAGTCGCCATTTCCACATCCATGGATATTCCACTGTTTGACAAACAATCCGCAACAATCCAGTGACATCCTCATCCATAGATCTTTCTTGTGGCATGAAACTGAAACTAAAGATATTTTGTCAAAGTATTTGTAGAATATTTTATATTCTTTCAACTGGTCCATGCTGTTTTTGTATAGTTATTACATTGTAATGGACCAGAACCAGCCTCAACTGTCACACAAGCAAGTGGCCACTAAGGAAAGAAAATTTTACATCTTCCACAGAAAAATAACTCCACATATGACACATAGATGAAGAAAACGTTGGCGATGGATTTTGAAGGGATCGCTAACAGTGAATTTCCTAAAACAGTGACAGGATTTTGAGATTTAGAGACAACCAAATTTCTGGAAATCATCAGAATTATATATTTATCTGTTAAAATCTGTTGAAAGATATAAAATACAGTGGTGCTTGAAAGTTTGTGAACCCTTTAGAATTTTCAGTGTTTCTGCATAAATAGGATCTAAAACATCATCAGATTTTCACACAAGTCCTAAAAGTAGATAAAGAGAACCCAGTTAAACAAATGAGACAAAAATATTATACTTGGTCATTTATTTATTGAGGAAAATGATCCAATATTACATATCTGTGAGTGGCAAAAGTATGTGAACCTCTAGGATTAGCAGTTAATTTGAAGGTGAAATTAGAGTCAGGTGTTTTCAATCAATGGGACGACAATCAGGTGTGAGTGGGCACCCTGTTTTATTTAAAGAACAGGGATCTATCAAAGTCTGATCTTCACAACACATGTTTGTGGAAGTGTATCATGGCACAAACAAAGGAGATTTCTGAGGACCTCAGAAAAAGCATTGTTGATGCTCATCAGGCTGGAAAAGGTTACAAAACCATCTCTAAAGAGTTTGGACTCCACCAATCCACAGTCAGACAGATTGTGTACAAATGGAGGAAGTTCAAGACTATTGTTACCCTCCCCAGGAGTGGTCGACCAACAAAGATCACTCCAAGAGCAAGGCGTGTCATAGTCGGCGAGGTCACAAAGGACCCCAGGGTAACTTCTAAGCAACTGAAGGCCTCTCTCACATTGGCTAATGTTAATGTTCATGAGTCCAGCATCAGGAGAACACTGAACAACAATGGTGTGCATGGCAGGGTTGCAAGGAGAAAGCCACTGCTCTCCAAAAAGAACATTGCTGCTCATCTGCAGTTTGCTAAAGATCACATTGACAAGCCAGAAGGCTATTGGAAAAATGTTTTGTGGACGGATGAGACCAAAATAGAACTTTTTGGTTTAAATGAGAAGCGTTGTGTTTGGAGAAAGGAAAACACTGCATTCCAGCATAAGAACCTTATCCCATCTGTGAAACATGGTGGTGGTAGTATCATGGTTTGGGCCTGTTTTGCTGCATCTGGGCCAGGACGGCTTGCCATCATTGATGGAACAATGAATTCTGAATTATACCAGCAAATTCTAAAGGAAAATGTCAGGACATCTGTCCATGAACTGAATCTCAAGAGAAGGTGGGTCATGCAGCAAGACAACGACCCTAAGCACACAAGTCGTTCTACCAAAGAATGGTTAAAGAAGAATAAAGTTAATGTTTTGGAATGGCCAAGTCAAAGTCCTGACCTTAATCCAATCAGAATGTCATGGAAGGACCTGAAGCGAGCAGTTCATGTGAGGAAACCCACCAACATCCCAGAGTTGAAGCTGTTCTGTACGGAGGAACGGGCTAAAATTCCTCCAAGCCGGTGTGCAGGACTGATCAACAGTTACCGCAAACGTTTAGTTGCAGTTATTGCTGCACAAGGGGGTCACACCAGATACTGAAAGCAAAGGTTCACATACTTTTGCCACTCACAGATATGTAATATTGGATCATTTTCCTCAATAAATAAATGACCAAGTATAATATTTTTGTCTCATTTGTTTAACTGGGTTCTCTTTATCTACTTTTAGGACTTGTGTGAAAATGTGATGATGTTTTAGGTCATATTTATGCAGAAATATAGAAAATTCTAAAGGGTTCACAAACTTTCAAGCACCACTGTATATCTGTTGAAACAATGATAGAAAGCACTTTGAATCACTGAAAATCGTTTAATAATTCCTTCATATTATTTGTTTTGTTTCTTTGTTTGTTTTACATTTTTTCCACTTGATTAAACATTTGATTTACTTTGCTATGCTTTGAATGGCTTCACTTCCAACACCAGCTTTACAGCTGAGTGATCTATTTTACAGCCGCTGTTATCTGACTCTTAGCTTTAAATCATACAGGATAAACGATGAGACAATGAGTAATATCAGATGCTAAAAGACACATCATGTGACAGGAAGACATGGCAGAGATGACCAGAGGAGAGCAGAGCTGAGCTCTTCATTAGACAGCCTGATAACTCCATGACCACCAGGGGGCGGTAGACTAAACACTGTTTTTATAAATAGACCTCTGTGAGACTCTCATGTGCTCATTAAAAAAAAAGCTTTCCTTATGGCTGTAATTCAGGGCCACACTACACGCTGCCCAGTACTGAGTGGACGGGACCAAAAATCAATTTAGTAACCAATGACACTTCAGCACTTCTTAAATGTGTTAAAGGTGCATTAGGAAAGATCTTTTTTTCCCCCAGGTTTATGTCTCTAGCCACTTCATATCAACAATTGCACCTTTGACTTATTTCTTTTTTAGCTTGGTACGAGATATGTAATGATGTTTCATGCAAGAATAAATCACAATACAAATTTGTAATGATTTTAATCAAGGAAATAAACAATGAACTATGATTATTATCACACTGTAACCTTAGTTTTTCCTTGCTGTAATTGTGTGGTTTAAACAGCAGAGGGTGCAGTAACATACAATAGAGAGAATGCACATGACTTCATTGTAGGCAGAAGTAACACAGCTCTGATGCCACGAAAACACACAAATAAACAGATCTAAAATGGGAAAGAGCTGTTGTGAGACTCACTGTACAAACATATTTAATGAGAAATCAGAGCTTTCTTACAAAATAAAGAAAACAGAAGCAAATGGAGGCAGCTGTTTTATGTTTAAGCTGCCGACAGCCTTCAGAAATGTTCATAATGTTTATGAAGTAAAGGCCAATTTATTAACTTTTTTCATTTTTAATAAAAGGGATATTTTAGTTAATAGGGTGTTAAATTTTATTCCAACTTTTATGAATGTTTGGAAATAATTATTGCTGAAACAAAAGTATTTTATTTAATTAAAATAATTCTTAAGATGATAAAGAACAAAAAAATAAATACTGCATTTTCTGGGGGTTTTTTTTTTCAGAAATATCGTAGGAGAATTGAATGATGAATTGGGTGAATCATTACAAGACTACTGAAGAATTACATCATTAATACAAATCTTCCATATTTAACGATTCCACTGAACCTGATACAATACAACACACAATACGATGTAGAATTGATCCTCTGATTAATACGTGACCAACTTTATCCAGAATCTGGCTTTAACCGACAATTAATTCATGAATGATTAAGATATAGAACAGGGGCATTGCTCGACATAAAGCTCAACTGGGGCACAGCCCCACCACCAACAACAACAACAACACCAACAACACCACCAACAACACCCCCTGCCATCCCCCCCCAAAAAAAAAAATACACGTATCTTTTTGGGGTTTTTTTTGAAAGCTTGCTGTGTATGAAATGTGCTATAGAACATACAGCCACCGGCGCTTTAAGGGGGGGGGGGGACTTCAGGGGGCTCAAGCCCCTGGGCCACAGCCAATCAGGGGCCTCGTAAAGGGGCCTTGTAATATTAATAAAATAATAAACTGTCGGAATCGTGGGCCTACATTAATGTATGGATAGAAATAAGGTTAGAAATAAATGAGCGCACAGTAGCCTGCTGTAAGAGAAATGGTGGATGTGGTTCGCGAAACGAACACCCACAACTGTACCAGAATAAAATATAACAAAATGTAATGTCACGCACGAAAGCGTGCCAAAGACTGCAGACTACTGAGACACAAATTTAGAGGCTTTGAAAGATGAAGCGTTCACATGTTAGCGGGGCGCATAAAAGGAAAAAAAAGAGAGAGATGCAGGTAATGATAGAATCATTGCCTAAAGTCACAGACTTTAAGGTAAGGATCACCAATCTGTTCAGAATATCAGCTACTTATCAGTTATCAGCCGTACCAGCAGCTAGGCTATGTGTAGCTTGGGTGTGTTGTTAACCCTTGTGGATTTAAGTGAAATACTTGAGAAGTTCTGTGGTCAAGACAACGTTTTAAGGTAAGGACACTTGATTATTAATGTTTGCCCGCCGTGGCTTGTTGTTGACGAAAGGCCCACATGATTTTGCCTTATGCAGCTACTGCTAGCGTCATGCTTTGAACTAGGTTAAGCTCATTTGCGCTAAAGGATGGGTTTATTGAAGGACTTTGATGTAGCTAGTTTCTTTTTAAAAAATCGTATGCTCATGTTCATCATGTTTAACTTTTTTCTTGATGGAGTGCATGAAATATTGTTGCAAGTGGTATTTCGATGCAGTCATGTCAAAAAGGCAGTTGAATGCACGGTCTTATTCAAGGAGAAGGAAGACTTGCATGATGCTTGAACATAGATTGGTAAAATAGACCCTAGTAGGACTCGGTTTCGTGTATTTCGGTCTGTAGAGTTATGAGTTTGGCTGCTGTCCATGGTGTTTATGTTTCATGTGGCCGCCGAGCCAAGTACCTTGACTTGCAGTGAATGTTTGTTTTCATGCCGCCGAGCTATTTTTATGTATTTTATTTTTTAAAAGGACTTGTCTGTAGGTGTGTGTGTTTTATGTTTACAACACATAGGTCTACATTATAGCACACGCGCGCTTGTGTGGTTATCTCTGGCCATGCCCCTGCATGAAAGTTACGCAGCATCACTGTCCTGTCCTTGGTAATAATCAGAACCGGCTCTGTAATGATAATGCGCGCGTTCTTCTCTCCCTCTGTGGTTGGATGTGTTGAGCGATGTGAGCGTGGGCCTTGCACAGCGACGCTGAGCCAAACGTAACCTATCGCAGGCTTCTAGGCTAATTACGCGCTTACACTGTAAATGCTTGACACGTATTGCAAATAAAATAAGAGTGTTTTCCTGGCCAACGGTAAGGGTAGGGTTGACAGGTAGCCTATGAGGGGCCTCAAAAAACCCAGTAGCCCCTGGGCCATGGGTGTTGATAAAGCGCCCCTGCATACAGCTTCACTTAAAATATATACTTTTGCTACGTGAACTTGCATGACGTCACTGTACCTTCATTCTCCAATTTTGCGCGCTTGGCTGCATGCGCGTTCTGTACATTCACATGCACACGCACAGAATCTGCACCTTACATTTAGGGACAGAAAGTTGCCAACGTTGATGCACCTTGAAGTAGAAAAACATTCACTCTATTCCTGATATTATCAATCAAAATTAACCAGTGGCTATTTTCAGGGTTTACTATCTTTACTTTTAAGCTCATGGTCACTATAAGGGCCATCCATCTACATGCTACGTATAACGATATAATCTATGTTGTTTTATTTATTGTTTTTTTTTTTCAGGACAGTCTAGGTTATGATAATATTTGCATATTTACACCAGGCTTTTCTATCAAGAAAAACATTGTGTTGATGTATTTTCCCTGTTCTTGAATGTATGCCACTATAGGAAGCATGACAACCCAAATATCTTTTGATACTTGTGTGGATTGTGTGGAATCTGGCAACATAAATATGATAGTGGGATAGCATACTATAAGTCTTTTTTATTATTTATTTATTTATTTATTTGAGCATGATAAAAGAGATTTGCAAGATAAGCATAAATGGAACAAAAACAGAAAACGTGCTGGGGAAGAAAAAAGCACAATGGCTTGTTCTAAGTCTCCCCCATTTAAATTAACAAGCAATTAATACAAATTTAACAAATTAGAGAATAACTATATTAACAATAGTAAATAATAACAAATAATAACAAAGATAATAATAATATAATAATTGGTAACAAAATTATACATTAAACTGTGACTGGTATCATAACTGAAATAAATATAAACAATGTCAATTGCAGATAACAAAATATAAGTTAACGAGTGAAAATAAATGAATAAAATGTAACCTAGGATCTATACATAAAGTAAAAAAAGTATAAGTGATTTCGAATGGTGAATAAATATTGTACTAATAACAGAAGCCTGGTGCATGGTGTAGTGTAATATTTTACAATTTGATCCAAGACTGAACTTTATTTAAAGATAAAGGTCAAGTGTGGCTGGGGAATGAAAATAGGTGGTTTTTGAGATTACGTTTAAAACTAATCATGGATGTAAAACTTTTAATGTGGAGGGGGAGGTTATTCCATTCAATTACACATTTGTACTGAACACTCTTTTGTCCTAGGGATGTTTGCACTAGGGGGATATGTAGTTGGTCGCTTTGTTGAGTTTGGTAAGCATGAAATTGGGAATTAAGATTTAAAAAACTATCAAGCGTGTCTGGAAGAGAATTTCTAAGAAATTGGAAAGTGAAGATATTTAGCTGAAGTCTATTGATATCAATAATATTTAAAATCTTAAGCTTTGTAAATAGAGGTAAAGAATGGGCATAAAAACTGGATCCAGTGGCCATACGAACAAATCTTTTTTGGAGTAGTATTAGGGGCTGTAGTGTAGTTTTGCAGGCACATCCCCATACAATATTTCCGTAGGTCAGATATGGGTATATTAAGCTATTATATATGGTGATAATGGTTTGTTGAGTGAGAAGATGTTTGATTTTTTCCCATAAGTCAAATAGTTTTAGATATTTTATTACATAACATGGCTATATGTGGTTTCCAGGTCAGTTTCTCATCTATTATTACGCCTCAGAATTTAGCTTGACACTCTTGAGAAAGGGGCATACTTTTTAGTAAGATTTTTGCGTTATTTCTATTGTAGGTTTTATTTTTATTACAGAAAATAAGGAAGTATGTTTTTTTGGCATTGACAGATAATTTGTTAGCCTCGAACCAGATAACAACTTTTTCTAATTCTTGATTAGCTAGTTTTATTAGAGTATTAAAGTTTGAGTGTGAAAGGAAAAGGTTGGAGTCATCTGCAAATAAGGTAAAGAAGATGATTGTGGAAGCTTGTGCAAGGTCATTGATGTAAATTAGAAATAGTAAAGGTCCTAAAATTGATCCCTGTGGTACTCCGCATTGTACTGTTTTAAGTGTAGATTTAGTGTTGTTAATTGTTACATATTGTTGTCTGTCAGATAGATAAGAAGAGAACCATTTTAATGCAGAGTCATTTATGCCATATCGTTTTAGTTTGCTTAGTAGAATAGAATGATTTACTGTGTCGAATGCTTTAGATAAATCGAGAAAAATCCCAATGGTGTACTCTTTGTTGTTTATAGCTGAGGGAATTTTGTCCATTAACTGGATCAGTGCCATAGAGGTGGAATAGCCCTTTCTGAAGCCATATTAGTGTTTGTATAGGATGTTATTATGATCAAAATGTTTCAGAAGATGGTTATATATTAGTTTTTCGAGAACTTTAGATATGCAGGGGAGGACAGATATGGGTCGATAATTGTTGATATTAAGTGGATCACTACTTTTAAAGATGGAAGTTACCTTTGCAACTTTTAGTGAGTGAGGAACAACTCCATTTTGCAAGGAAAGAGTAAGAATGTGTGTAAGAGGGGCAATGATAAAGGGCAGGGAAAGTTTTAGAACTTTAGCGCTTATTTCATCATGCCCAGCAGCTGAATCTTTTAGGTTTGTTTTTTTTTTAAGATATTTTTTTGGGCTTTTTGCACCTTTATTGGATAGGACAGTGTAGAGACAGGAAATGAGCAGGAGAGAGAGACACGGGAAGGGAGCGGGAAATGACCTCGGGCCGGAATCGAACCCGGGTCGCCCGCATTCATGGTATGGCGCCTTAACCACCTGAGCCACGACGCCCCCATCTTTTAGGTTTTTGACGATGTCTGTGATTTCGGCATTAGTTGGTGGTATAAAGGTCGATAAACTAGATTCTACTTGTAAGGTAATGTAATTCAGAGGGTCCTGTGGTCCTTTTCGTATTTTGCTTTCCAGTGAAGGCCCAATATTGACAAAAAAATCATTGAATTCATCACATAGTTCTTCTTCATTTTCGATAGTTTTATTTCCAATTTGAATTTTGTTTGGACCGGGTGTTTTTATTTTGTCACGATTTAAGATGTCATTTATCATTCTCCATGTTTGTTTTATATTAGAAGTGGCTTCAGTAAACTTTCTGTGATAGTATTCTCATCTCATTCATCTCATTATCTCTAGCCGCTTTATCCTTCTACAGGGTCGCAGGCAAGCTGGAGCCTATCCCAGCTGACTATGGGCGAAAGGCGGGGTACACCCTGGACAAGTCGCCAGGTCATCACAGGGCTGACACAGACAACCATTCACACTCACATTCACACCTATGGTCAATTTAGAGTCACCAGTTAACCTAACCTGCATGTCTTTGGACTGTGGGGGAAACCGGAGCACCCGGAGGAAACCCACGCGGACACGGGGAGAACATGCAAACTCCACACAGAAAGGCCCTCGCCGGCCCCGGGGCTCGAACCCGGACCTTCTTGCTGTGAGGCGACAGCGCTAACCACTACACCACCGTGCCGCCCCTTGATAGTATTCTTTCTTTGCAATTCTAAGGAGATGATTTAGCTGATTTCGGTACTTTTTGTAGACATTGTGGTTAAGGGGTGTTCGGGTTCTTGACGTACTTAGCATAAAGTTTGTTTTTTCTGTGTATTGATTTTAATATTCCGCTACTTAACCAAGGTTTTTTTCGAGAATGGTTGAAAATTTTTGCGTTTTTCTTAGGAAAACGTTTTTCATATAAAGATCCGTACGTTTCAAGAAACTGATTGTAAGCTTTCTCTGTGTCCGCCTCGCTAAGTATGTTGCCCCAAACTATACCTGATAGGGATTCTGTAAATTCCTGAATGTTTGTCATGTTAATGAGACGGTAAGATATTTTGTCTGTCTTCCTAGTTGGTTCCACTAAATCAGATATAAGGGATATTGGAAAGTGAGCCGATATATCTGTTACCATAATCCCAGCCGTGTAGTCGATGTTAAGTGTGTTTGTGTATATGTTATCAATTAAGGTAGCAGAGTGTGGGGTAATCCTGGTAGGCTTGTATACAAGAGGGAAAAAGGAGTTAGAGAAAATGTTATTAATGTGATCAGTAGTAGGGGAATGCGAGGTTTTAAGTAAGTCTGTGTTATAGTCTCCAAGAATGTAGCAAGTACTCTTTTCTTTGTTGATGTCTTAGCAATAATTTTTAAAAATATATCATGTACCAATATAACTACGGAGTGTAAGCGACATTAGAATATCAGTCTGAAGTTGGAGACAAATGGTTGCTGGAATTTGCTGTTGCTGTAATTTCAAAACCGGATTACTTGAGAAAGGCAAAAGGCCCAGATGAATATTTGATACCATTCGAAACGGTTGGGACTGCTGTTTATTCTGATGTGTGGTTTGTGGTGTAAACTCAGGAGTTAGTGAAGTATTGCACCGATAAGAACGGGTGTGGAGATGGATGCAGAGCTGTATGCAGAATATGATTAAATTTGATGTGAATTCATTGATGTTAATTTTATCGCAATCTGTTTATTAAAGTAACCAGTGGGTAGCACCATTGGGAAGCTCAAGTCATGTGGTTTCACGTGGTCTATGTGTGTTAACTGTGTGATGAATATTCCAGCAGCAATTTAATAGAGACGAACGGGTGCAATTTGGACGTATCGGTCGTATCCGGTTATTCCACAGTGCCAAAGACATTACTGTTTCTGAAATGTGATCAGGAAATTTTACTGGGGCACAGCAGATATATACTGGGGCACGTGCCCCAGTAAAATGGGTCTGGCGACGCCGATGATGTATGAACTGATTATTTTAAAAGTATCAGAAATCTAATTTTGAACGGCTCACCTGTTTAATTATTTAGATCACTTTAAAATATGAATTATTTTCTAAACACCAATTATCTGTCTTTTTTTTGGACAATAATCAATTGATGATTGTTGCCTCAATTAATTTCAATAATTGCCTTTTGAATAAATTAACCAGGGGTGTGTTTCCCAAAAGCCTCTTAACGCTAAGAGCATCTTAACTAGGAAAGAGAGAGAGTGTTCATTGTGCTGGTCGCTCTACCATTTAACGATGTTCTTTGTGCTACGATGCTTTTGGGAAACTCGGCACTGATCATTACATCCATAATCATTAGCATATTCTGTCAGTCCCTGAGTTTATAGCTCTGCGTTTACTGCTTTATTTTGCCCCCTAGTGGATGAACAGTGGATAAACTCTTTGTCTCAATTTTTCAATTAAATTACTGAATTAGTTCCAATACAATGCAGTTTACCGGGCTGGATCAGAACCTTCAGTGGGCCAGATTGCAGTTCACCAGCTGTCTGTTTGATCCCCTTGATCTAAAGTATATTTTGTGCCTTTTACTTTTGTATCTTTAATAATGCAATAATGTGACTGTAGTGTCCCTTTAAAAGTGATTTATGGAATGTACCTGCACCTTAAGGACACATGTTGTATCTTAATTATCTTATAGATAATACAACCCCAATTCCAAAAAAGTTGGGACAAAGTACAAATTGTAAATAAAAACGGAATGCAATGATGTGGAAGTTTCAAAATTCCATATTTTATTCAGAATAGAACATAGATGACATATCAAATGTTTAAACTGAGAAAATGTTTCATTTAAAGAGAAAAATTAGGTGATTTTAAATTTCATGACAACAACACATCTCAAAAAAGTTGGGACAAGGCCATGTTTCCCACTGTGAGACATCCCCTTTTCTCTTTACAACAGTCTGTAAACGTCTGGGGACTGAGGAGACAAGTTGCTCAAGTTTAGGGATAGGAATGTTAACCCATTCTTGTCTAATGTAGGATTCTAGTTGCTCAACTGTCTTAGGTCTTTTTTTGTCGTATCTTCCGTTTTATGATGTGCCAAATGTTTTCTATGGGTGAAAGATCTGGACTGCAGGCTGGCCAGTTCAGTACCTGGACCCTTCTTCTACTCAGCCATGATGCTATAATTGATGCAGCATGTGGTTTGGCATTGTCATGTTGGAAAATGCAAGGTCTTCCCTGAAAGAGACGTCGTCTGGATGGGAGCATATGTTGCTCTAGAACCTGGATATACCTTTCAGCATTGATGGTGTCTTTCCAGATGTGTAAGCTGCCCATGCCACACGCACTAATGCAACCCCATACCATCAGAGATGCAGGCTTCTGAACTGAGTGCTGATAACAACTCGGGTCGTCCTTCTCCTCTTTAGTCCGAATGACACGGCGTCCCTGATTTCCATAAAGAACTTCACATTTTGATTCGTCTGACCACAGAACAGTTTTCCACTTTGCCACAGTCCATTTTAAATGAGCCTTGGCCCAGAGAAGACGTCTGCACTTCTGGATCATGTTTAGATACGGCTTCTTCTTTGAATTATAGAGTTTTAGCTGGCAACGGCGGATGGCACGGTGAATTGTGTTCACAGATAATGTTCTCTGGAAATATTCCTGAGCCCATTTTGTGATTTCCAATACAGAAGCATGCCTGTATGTGATGCAGTGCCGTCTAAGGGCCCGAAGATCACGGGCACCCAGTATGGTTTTCCGGCCTTGACCCTTACGCACAGAGATTCTTCCAGATTCTCTGAATCTTTTGATGATATTATGCACTGTCGATGATGATATGTTCAAACTCTTTGCAATTTTACACTGTCGAACTCCTTTCTGATATTGCTCCACTATTTGTCGGCGCAGAATTAGGGGGATTGGTGATCCTCTTCCCATCTTTACTTCTGAGAGCCGCTGCCACTCCAAGATGCTCTTTTTATACCCAGTCGTGTTAATGACCTATTGCCAATTGACCTAATGAGTTGCAATTTGGTCCTCCAGCTGTTCCTTTTTTGTACCTTTAACTTTTCCAGCCTCTTATTGCCCCTGTCCCAACTTTTTTGAGATGTGTTGCTGTCATGAAATTTCAAATGAGCCAATATTTGGCATGAAATTTCAAAATGTCTCACTTTCGACATTTGATATGTTGTCTATGTTCTATTGTGAATAAAATATCAGTTTTTGAGATTTGTAAATTATTGCATTCTGTTTTTATTTACAATTTGTACTTTGTCCCAACTTTTTTGGAATCAGGGTTGTATTTTAAAGGTTGTTTTTATGTTAGTGCACTTTTTCTGAGAGTGTCACCTATAATCTGAGTTTATTATCATTATTAATTCCATTAAGTGTGAATTGAGAGATTCAGATTAAGATTGTATTTACATCTAATCACAGCATCTGTCTTTGTTTTAATTAAAACATTATTGAATAATGACTAAAATGTCAGATCTAGTTTTAGATCCAATTTTGACATTGGGCTCTGTTTCAGAACCCCGCCCACTTTGGAAAGGGTTAAACTTGTGCCGTAATGTAGCTAGCAAACGTTTTCCATCGCGTCGTCAGCTGTCCACATCACTCAGCTTTTCGGGGAAAACAGAGCTCTAATTTAAATCCTGTCTGAACTGTCACTCTGAGAGAAAACCCGGGCTAAATTAAAATAAAAACAACAAATGCATTAAAGCATCATTTCCTACAAACTCTTATTTTATTATTTTTGGCACAATATCTTTATTTTATCATCATTATTCCCATTTTCACATTTATCAGTTAATTAAACTCCTAATTTATCCTTGTCTTGGTCCAGATGTTCAACAGGCAAGTGTATAAAAATTTAAAGTCATGAAATTGTTGCTAATTTTACTCGCTGTTATAACATTGATTTGATATCAGTTTTAGTTGGGATTATCAGGTTTGTGTAAAGATTTATGACTTTGTTTTGGGAAACTAGGATGCATAAAGTTTCTCCAAATGTTTGCGACACTAGTGTAAAGTTTTGCTGTAACAATATAAAAGTGTCCTGGGCTGATGTAAAGTGTAATGAGTGTGGTGTAAAGTTGAAATGGATTGATGTAATGATTCACCAGGCTGATGAAAAAGTTCATACTTAGTGTAAAAGTTTGCTAGGCTAAAATAGCGTAAAGTTTCCTGAGATAAAATGTTTCCTGAATTAGTGTAAATGTTTACTGAGTTAGTGTAAAACTCTGGTGGGTTAGTAACTCATGCATGTGTAAAAGTTGGCCTGGTTAGTGTAAAGTTTTTCTGAGCCACAATAAATATTTACTAAGCTGAAGTAAACTTTCACTAAGCCTGTATACATTTTCTCAGGTTGTATCAAGTTTCAATGAGCCAGGGTAAATGTGTACTAACACATCAAAATGTATTGATAAGTTAATGTAAAGCTAGTGCAATGTGGAGGTTTGTGCAGGCTGTAAAGTTTTCCTGAGACAGTGTAAAATTTCACTGAGCCAATCTAAACGTTTGACCCGGTAGTGTAAAGTTTAACGAGCAAGTGTACAGGTTTGCTTGGCTATTGTAAAGTTTGTAAAGTTTTGTTAAGTCTGTGTAAAGGTATGCTAAACTAGTGTGAAGTTTCATTAAGTCAGTGTAAAGGTATGCTAATGTTGTGTAAACTTTCAGAGCCAGTCTAAATGTTTACTGATATCATGTAAAACTGAGTCAGTGTAAATGTTTGATCAGCTGGTGTAAAGTTTCCATGCAGTAAGTAAAAAAGCTTATTAAACATTTTATTCATTTGTAATGATTCAAGTTCGGTGTAGAGTTTAATAAAGTTTCACGATGCCCATATAAAGTTCGCAAGGCTAGTGTAAAGTTTCTTTAATCGAGTGTAAATGTTAATTAAGCACATAAACTTTCACAGAGCCTGTGTAAAGGTTCACAGATCTGATGTAAATGTTCAACAGGTTAGTGACCAATCTCCAAAGGGCCAATGTTGCTGCAGGTTTTGTTCTCTTGCTTGCTTGGAATGAAGATCTGCAGCCACCCAGGCCTTCTGACAGAACCGGATCCTCTTGATGTAAAGATTTTTAGAGGGAATGTAAAGTGTCCACTGCATAAGGTTTACTAGTTTTATGTAAAGGTTCTCTGGGATAGTGCAAAGCTTCTGTAAAGGTGTGCTTGTTTAGCCTGAGGTTATTTTGATGCTAAACTGTTTGCTATGCTCGTGCAAATATTTGCAACTATATAAAGATTGGATAAATGAGAGAGCCAGGGTTCAGCTGCTTCTCCCGGTTTCATGCAACATTTATGCATGACACGGGTCAAACCGCCACATCACCATGTCAATCACAGAAAAACCATAAACCTTATCTGAGTGATTAGAGTTGTAAACGTCTGGTTACCAGGGGCTGCACCATTCCTCCACTGCAACTCTATACATCGACTTAAATATAGACGTGCGACAGAAACTGCAACCGGACACTGCACTACTGATCATAAAGAGTTGATATTCCATTCTCAAGGGTCGAGCCAAACAGAGGGACGGGGGTCTGAAAACATCAATCAGAATTTAGATGAAGGAGCAGAGAGAGAGAGAGAGAGAGACAGAAAGAGAGAGATGAGAGAGAGACAGAGAGACAGATGAGAAAGACAGATGAGAGAGACAGAGAGAGAGAGACAGACAGACAGACAGACAGACAGAGAGAAGAAACTGAAAAAAGTTAATAAAATAGTCATGTTTTACTTTTTAAAAGCACGGTACATTATAATTTTATCTGTTTACAGCCTCTCTTTTTCGTTTAATAAACTAAAAATGTTTGCCGTTTTCCTGAGAAACCACAAAGAATTGTGAACTCCTCGGTCCTGAAAACATCCGAATTTAAAGTTAGAGCTTCACCGAATTTGTGACTGTTACAAGGCGCTGACACTGGAGACTCCTTACAGAGCCGCTACACAAACATCATAAACTTCACCAGGTGTTTATGTGGACCATCTGCTGGACACGCCCCTGTGATGAGGCGTGACCATAGAAACCATAATGTATCAGAATGAATGCATTAATATCAACCTGCACTACAGTCAGAGCTGCTGTTAGAGAGAATTAATCAACACCTTCTGACCAATCAGAGCCCAGGTTTCAGAACTCAGCAGCAAGCAGTGTGGGATAAAAATGTACTTCTGAGTACAAACAGTAAACCTCTCTCTCTCTCTTTCTCTATCTCTCTCGCTCAAACGAATTACATTTCAAATAATGAACTGCAGGCGGCACGGTGGTGTAGTGGTTAGCACTGTCGCCTCACAGCAAGAAGGTCCGGGTTCGAGCCCCGTGGCCGGCGAGGGCCTTTCTGTGCGGAGTTTGCATGTTCTCCCCGTGTCCGCGTGGGTTTCCTCCGGGTGCTCCGGTTTCCCCCACAGTCCAAAGACATGCAGGTTAGGTTAACTGGTGACTCTAAATTGAGCGTAGGTGTGAATGTGAGTGTGAATGGTTGTCTGTGTCTATGTGTCGCCCTGTGATGACCTGGCGACTTGTCCAGGGTGAACCCCGCCTTTCGCCCGTAGTCAGCTGGGATAGGATCCAGCTCGCCTGCGACCCTGTAGAACAGGATAAAGCGGCTACAGATAATGAGATGAGATGAGATAATGAACTGCAAATCAAGGGCAAAATTTATCATTTCATCATTCCTCTGAAAGAAAGAAAGAGGAAACCGTGTGTGTGTGTGTGTGTGTGTGCGCGCGCTTAATGTGAAATATCGCATTATGACTGAGCGCTACACTGATGCTACTCCCTCTCTCTCGTCTCGTTAACAGTCAGAGCCAAATTACTCTCTGAGATTAACTGGATAATGGTCCATTCTTTTCCAATTAGGCCTTGTGTTCAGCAGCAGAAGAGAATCCATTGTGCCAGTGATTTCTCGGGGTTGATTACGAGGTCTCGCTGATAATAACAGTCTGATAATAAAATGATAAATGTAATTTCAGCTCAACTCCCCCTTTCACATTAGCAGATGATAAGCTAGTTAACGGCCCACTCTTCCCTGAATTACACTATTTTCCATTCATAGGACACGAACAACCATTTAACAGCTTCGTTCTAATCATCATCGAGTATTACGCTTCATTAACACGAGGATCTGAGAGAAAATCAGCTTCTCCGGTTATGAGGCATCTTTCTCCTCTTTCTTAATGAAGGACTTAAAGCAGCATTTGATGACCAGCTTGTAAATTCCTCTCTCTCTCTCTCTCTCTCTCTCTCTCTAGCATTATGGGGGGGTTGTTTTGTTTTGTTTTTTATAGGTTGTCATGGTAATTCCTCTCTGACCTTTGTGGAAGCCATATTTATTTATTTAATCATATCTTGGATCATGTCTGATCTTGTCTAATGAAAGCAGGCTCATGATTTGACTGATGAACAAATCTGTTAGAGCGAGAGAGTTTCTGGAATTTCTTTAAGGCTTTTCAGTGACATGAGTCATTTGAATCTGTTCAGTTAAATGATTCCTTCAGTTGCACTTTTTGGCCAAATAAGCAGCCTAATCATAAAGTCATCTAAACCATAAATAAAAAAAAATAAACAGCCTGAGTCATGTACAAACAGGGTGCGATTTGTCAAAAAACCAGAAGGGGGGATGTTTTTTTTTTTTTTTAATCATGAAACGTCACAAAATTAAGGTAACAATAGGCTAACAGCTCAATAACATCCGATGATATCAAATGAATAACACTAAATGAAAATGAACACTAAACCAGAGATAGTAAATTCATCTTCCTATCTCTCTGACTAAATACACGAACACTAACACAACAAAGTTCGCATTGCTTGTCGCGTTGCTGTGATGTTTCTCTCCCTCCGGATTAAATGGACAGTGACTCGAAAATCACTAAAATACATGAATACTAAAGGAACAGTTTGCTCTGATGGCGCAGTTCACATTGTGCGCAGCTTTCCGATTTAAACTGTTTTTTTCTCATCCTTATACTTCCTGTTTCATGGACTGTAACGGATTTGCTTATTTAGTCATTTTAATACAGAATTTACTTTGAAACTATAATCAGACACTCCAACGCCCCCCTAAAAAAAAAAATCGGCCGTGAAAAAGGCGGCATCCGCCAAAAGGCGCGCTGTTTGCATCCCTGCATAGAACGCAAAGATATTGTTATTATCTACAATGTATCTATTTGCTGGGGACGTTCGTGAACATCAAAGCTGCCACTTCGGGTCATTTTGAAAGTGAGTGCAATGTAGACCATAGAAAACTGTCTCACAACATGCCTGTCATGTCAACTTTTTTTTTTTGGTTTGTTTGTTTTATTGACGGGGTTGTCCCCGAGGATTTTTTTTTCAGCAGAGATAAAAACCAGAGGGGGGGATGATCCCCCCCAGCAAATCGCACCCAGTGTACAAATAACAAATAATCTATTCTAGTTGTGTTATAACATGATTGTAATTTATATTGCATGCGCTGGACATCTCCAGCTCGGAGCGTATGAATCACTGACTCTTATAATTCACTGAACAACAGAGACTCTGAAAAAAAAATTCAGTGAGTCAGGAGGCATCAGTCGGGTTCAATAGCCACTGTTTAAGATGTAACCACACTGTAACAGAATGTAACCTCAGTGTAACAAATTATAACAAAATGTAACAATAATGTAATAAAATTTAACAAAATGTAGCCTCAATGCAACAAATTGTTTTAAAAAAAAGTAGCTACAATGTAACAACTTGGAGCCTCAGTGTAACAATATGTTACAAAATGGAACCCCAATGTAATAAATTGCCATAAAATATAATGTAACTAAATGTAGCCTCAGAGTAAAAACTTCACAAAATATAATAATGTCAAACAAACCTCACAAAATGTAGTCGCAATGTAACAAATTGTTAAAAAATTTAACAAAATGTAATCTCAATGTGACAAATTGTAACAAAATGTAATCTCAATGTAGCTTCAATGTAACAAATTATAACAAAATTTAACAAAATGTAGCCTCACTGTAACAAAATGGAGCCATAATTGAGAACATAAATAATTAATTTAAAAATAAAAAGAATTAATGAAATAATTAAGTAAATATTAATAAATTAAGAAAATAATTAATTAAAACATAAATAAATGTGTTGTGATTTCAGAGACCTCAGTTTTGTATGCTGTTGTCACATTGAATAAATTTTTCATGTGAAAATGTTTTATTGTCCTCTCAAGGCCTCTGTACAATTCTTGAGTGTTGATTCTCGACATATTCGCATGTAATTATTGCAACAATTAAATCCAACACAAATCTTTACATTTAAACAATACACTGCGACCGTCATCATACAGTAATTATCTGCCTCAGTGCTTTTTAAACACAAAGCATTTGAGCATTAAATAAACATTAACAAATTTAACAATTTCAGACTTCCGTATCAGCATCGATCCTCAGACTGCTGGATCATGACGTCTCTAATCCGACTCCCACACTGACTGGGCTAATGGAATAACGAGGCACTCTTTAAACTCTCCTTTAGCACGCCTCGATCATGCCGACGTGTTTTAATCCCATAAAAGCTTCAACCGTCTCTGTAACAGATCCTGGGCTCTGTTGGGAAAATGGCCAAATACCACAGATGAACCATACGATACGACTCGTCTCGGAGCATGGTGTCCACCAAGACCTCCCACTCCCAGTCCTGACACTCGCAGAATTCCAATTTAAAAAAACACAGTAAATCAAGTCAACCTGAAGTGGGCTGAGTTCCAGGAGAAGAGGAGACGCGGAGTCCTGAGCCTCATGATATAGAATTCTCTGAGGATCAATCATAAATTGTAAAACGCTTCCTCTGAACACATGGACGACCGACACACCGTTTCTGATATCAGCACCTTCAAATTTACAGCTTACAGCCTTTAAATTTACATCACATAGTTGAATTTAGCTGGTACAGGCGATCTGTGTAAATTAGTGGTGTTTATTTCTGCTTTGGAGACGATATGAAGTGCAGCGTGGCACATGATCGATGATCTGAAGGATAAATGATAAAAGCTCTTTGAACACAATTAAATGACTTAATATGAGGAGTCTGAAGCCACACCCCTTTAAATTGGACTTTTATATATATATATATATATATATATATATATATATATATATATATATATATATATATATACACACACACCGGTATATATCTCGGAGCCAGAGCTCTGTTCCTCACTTTAGTCTCTAATTTCATCCTGAAGTTCAGAGTTAAGTCAGAGTTCTTCTCCTCAAGAATCCACACACTTCCACACACTCCACACACACCGCACACTTCCACACACTCCACACACACCGCACACTTCCACACACTCCACACACACCGCACACTTCCACACACTCCACACACACTGCACACTTCCACACACTCCACACACACCGCACACTTCCACACACTCCACACACACTGCACACTTCCACACACTCCACACACACCGCACACTCCACACACTCCACACACACCGCACACTTCCACACACTCCACACACACTGCACACTTCCACACACTCCACACACACCGCACACTTCCACACACTCCACACACACCGCACACTTCCACACACTCCACACACACCGCACACTTCCACACACTCCACACACACCGCACACTTCCACACACTCCACACACACTGCACACTTCCACACACTCCACACACACCGCACACTCCACACACTCCACACACACCGCACACTTCCACACACTCCACACACACTGCACACTTCCACACACTCCACACACACCGCACACTCCACACACTCCACACACACCGCACACTTCCACACACTCCACACACACTGCACACTTCCACACACTCCACACACACCGCACACTCCACACACTCCACACACACCGCACACTTCCACACACTCCACACACACTGCACACTTCCACACACTCCACACACACCGCACACTTCCACACACTCCACACACACCGCACACTTCCACACACTCCACACACACCGCACACTTCCACACACTCCACACACACCGCACACTTCCACACACTCCACACACACTGCACACTTCCACACACTCCACACACACCGCACACTTCCACACACTCCACACACACTGCACACTTCCACGTTTTTTTTTTTTCAGATTTAACTTGCCACACATTTGTTTAAATAAATTAGTCAAGTGTGTGGAAGCATGTTGAGTGTGTGGAAGTGTGCAGTGTGTGTGGAAGTGTGCGGTGTGTGTGGAGTGTGTGGAAGTGTGCGGTGTGTGTGGAGTGTGTGGAAGTGTGCGGTGTGTGTGGAGTGTGTGGAAGTGTGCAGTGTGTGTGGAGTGTGTGGAAGTGTGCGGTGTGTGTGGAGTGTGTGGAAGTGTGCGGTGTGTGTGGAGTGTGTGGAAGTGTGCGGTGTGTGTGGAGTGTGTGGAAGTGTGCAGTGTATGTGGAGTGTGTGGAAGTGTGCGGTGTGTGTGGAGTGTGTGGAAGTGTGTGGATTCTTGAGGAGAAGAACTCTGACTTAACTCTGAACTTCAGGATGAAATTAGAGACTAAAGTGAGGAACAGAGCTCTGGCTCCGAGAAGCTTTACTGCAAATCCTACAGGCTGATTGTGTCCTCTCAGAAAAGCAGCATGATCTCACACACACTCACACACACACACTCACACACACACCCCACAGTGTCCACAGGCATCCAACAGCTGTGTTTATTTCATCAGTCAGTACAAATTTTAGCAAAAATCATCAATAGTTCAATAACAATCCACCTATCAGTTCAGTGAAACAGTGTGTGCTGAATAAAACCGCGTGTTATGCTGTTTTAGGAAATTAACTTTAGGCTGGTTTGATGAAGCAAAACTACTGTTAGCTCACCAAAGTTCATTATTTTCCTCGACATCATGTCCTTGAGTGTTTTATTCCTCTGATATCACAGCAATTTATCAATAATGTTTTTTTTTATTTATTAAAGAATGAAACGTCATGCTTTTATCCGTTTATAGTTACATTTCACATCTCTGTCCTCACTGACGTTATAGCAGCTATAATCAATCATTACTTCACCAGTCTCTCTTTATTCCCTCTCTTCAATTTAATGAGATAGATAGATAGATAGATAGATAGATAGATAGATAGATAGATAGATAGATAGATAGATAGATAGATTTATTGATTGATTGATTGATTGCAGCTTGTTATCATTTTCCTGAGAGACTGTAAAGTGTAAACTCCTTTGTCCTGAAGACATCAGAAAACATAAATTTAAGTTAAACTTCACCTCTGACTGATACACAGCACTGACACTGGAGAGTCCTTCCAGAAACGTAAATGTTAAATAAATTACAGAAAACTTCACCATATTAACAAGTACAAGCCCGCTGGACACGCCCCGTGAATGAGCTGTTGCTATAGAAACAATAAAAACCTAGCAAGAATAATCAGAATAACTTTTTTATTCCATGAATCCTAAAGACTTTCACACATTGATTGATTGATTGATTGATTGATTGATTGATTGATTGATTGATTGATTGATTGATTGGTGATGTGATGAAATTTGTGACAGTGGAGTATAATTCTTTTAAATACCTTAAATTATCATCAGCAGATGTGATGTGATTTTTGGATTTTTTTTTTTTTCATTTTAAAGCTGTTCTGAACCTTTATTATCTCATGAGGTGCAAAAATGCAAACATTGAGCTCATTGTTTATTTGTTCAGTTCAACATTCACCTTTATTTCCAATACAGTGATGAAATCTAAAGTTGAGAACTTTTTCCTCGAGCTCATATTTCACCCGCAGTGTGACATCAGTAAATCCTCAGGCTTTGATGTTTAAGCTTCCCAAATCTCCACAAGGCTCCGGCAGAAACCACACGATTGTTTAAATGCCACGTGGAACAGAGCAGAATCAAAAATAACCGCGGAGAGAGCAGTGTATTCTTATACACAACACCATAACTGCACTCGGGTGTGGCTATGAATACACTGATGAAGTGGGTGTGACCTAATATTCTAATGAGGAGCTTCATACATTTACAGCTCCACGATCGCGCCATGATTGACATCTTAGCTTTCGAAAGTCCTTTTTTCTGTAAGTTTTTCATTTTGTTCAATGTGGGTGGAGCTTAAAGTTGATCACTTAATTTCAAAAATAATGTTTTAACTGCACAAAATAAAAGCTGTGGGTTTTTTAATGCTTTGATGACTGTTACCAAGAACGCAAAAATCAAAAAAATTTATCAACTAATTTTTATACATAATCAACAAAAGAAAAATCAGTAATGTTGTTCATGATGAATCATTTTTAATGCACAATTTACAAAAAAAAGCAATTTAATTTTTCATGTTAAATAAGAAAGTAAAAGTATTTTTAAAAGTATCAATTTTTTTAAATAAATCAGTAATTTGTTAATAAACTTGGATGTTTTAATCAAAAAAGTGTCACTGTGATTTAAAAACTGCATACTGAGCAAGAAAGAAAAACTTTTACTTTCTGTCACATCCGTGTGTGTTCGCACTGAGAAGGCACAGTGGCTCGCCTCGAATGCACATGCAGCACTGTGCCACGCCCGAGCTCATTAAGACTGATTGATGTCGAGTGCCTGTTCCAGATCAGAGCAAAGGTCTTCCCTGAAAGAGACGTCGTCTGGATGGGAGCATATGTTGCTCTAGAACCTGGATATACCTTTCAGCATTGATGGTGTCTTTCCAGATGTGTAAGCTGCCCATGCCACACGCACTAATGCAACCCCATACCATCAGAGATGCAGGCTTCTGAACTGAGCGCCGATAACAACTTGGGTCGTCCTTCTCCTCTTTAGTCCGAATGACACGGCATCCCTGATTTCCAGAAAGAACTTCAAATTTTGATTCATCTGACCACAGAACAGTTTTCCACTTTGCCACAGTCCATTTTAAATGAGCCTTGGCCCAGAGAAGACGTCTGCGCTTCTGGATCATGTTTAGATACGGCTTCTTTTTTGAACTATAGAGTTTTAGCTGGCAACGGCGGATGGCACGGTGAATTGTGTTCACAGATAATGTTCTCTGGAAATATTCCTGAGCCCATTTTGTGATTTCCAATACAGAAGCATGCCTGTATGTGATGCAGTGCCGTCTAAGGGCCCGAAGATCACGGGCACCTAGTATGGTTTTCCGGCTTTGACCCTTATGCACAGAGATTCTTCCAGATTCTCTGAATCTTTTGATGATATGATGCACTGTAGATGATGATATGTTCAAACTCTTTGCAATTTTACACTGTCGAACTCCTTTCTGATATTGCTCCACTATTTGTCGGCGCAGAATTAGGGGGATTGGTGATCCTCTTCCCATCTTTACTTCTGAGAGCCGCTGCCACTCCAAGATGCTCTTTTTATACCCAGTCATGTTAATGACCTATTGCCAATTGACCTAATGAGTTGCAATTTGGTCCTCCAGCTGTTCCTTTTTTGTACCTTTAACTGTTCCAGCCTCTTATTGCCCCTGTCCCAACTTTTTTGAGATGTGTTGCTGTCATGAAATTTCAAACGAGCCAATGTTTGTCATGAAATTTCAAAATGTCTCACTCTTGACATTTGATATGTTGTCTATGTTCTATTGTGAATACAATATCAGTTTTTGAGATTTGTAAATTGTTGCATTCCATTTTTATTTACAACTTGTACTTTGTCCCAACTTTTTTGGAATCGGGGTTGTACATGAAAGGTAGGGTGAACATGCCACATGGTGAGCGGTAATGCCAGTCTAACAGAACATGGGTTGATTACCTTCTTGATGAGGAAGGGTCCAAGGAACCTGGGTGCTAGCTTGCAAGAGACTATCCTAAGTGGCAGGTGGTGTGTGGAGAGCATAACTCATTGACCTACTCGGCAGGTGGGTGCCTTGGAGTGACATTTGTCGGCCTGTCCCTTGGGTGCGAGTGCAGAGAGAATGAGTCTTCTCCGGGCCAAGGCCCACATCCTCCTGCAGCGGCGTATAAAAAGCTGGGCTGAGGGTACAGCGACCTCTTCCTCTTGCCTGGGGAACAGTGGTGGTTGGTAACCTAGTGAGCACTGGAATGGAGAGAGACCTGTGGCAGAGGAAGGAAGAGTGTTATGTGTATATTCGATCCAGGGTAGGTGCCTTCTCCAAGAACTGGCATCCCTGGACACCATGCACCTGAGTGCAACCTCCAAAGCCTAGTTTGCCCGTTCTGCCTGGCCATTGGTCTGTGAGTGGAAGCCTGAGAGACTACAGGTGGCCCCGATGAGTTTGCAGAAGGCTCTCCAGAACTGTGCAGTGAACTAAGGACCCCGGTCAGAAACAATGTCGGGAGGCAGACCATGTACGTGGAAAACGTAGTGGAGTAGTAGTTCTGCAGTCTCTTTGGCTGAGGGGAGCTTGGGCAGAGGAATGAAGTGGACAGTCTTAGAAAAACAGTCAGTAACAGTGAGGATGCACATGTTGCCACCTGAGTTGGGGAGTCCTGTGATGAAGTCCAGGGCGATGTGAGACCAAGGTCAATGCGGAGTTGGGAGGAGTCTTAGCAAGCCAGCAGGGGGTCGATTGGCTGTCTTGTTCTGGAAGCATGTGTCACAGGCTGCCACAAACTCCTGGACATCCTCCTTGATGGATGGCCACCAAAAGCACTACTGGAGGAGTGCCAGGGTTCAGGCGGCTCCCGGAAGACAGGCCAGATTGGAGCCATGACCCCACTACAGCACCTGGGTTTGCACAGGACAGGGAACAAACAGATGGTTAGGAGGAGTGTTATTGGGGTTACCTTCACCAGGGTCCTGCTCCAGGGCCTTCTGCACGAGCGTCTCAACCTCTAGAATGGAGGCTCCCACCAGGCAGTGTGAAGGAAGAATGGTTTCAGGTGGCTTAGACTTCTCTTGGTGAGAAGAGAACATCCTGGACAGGGCGTCAGGTTTGCCATTCTTGGAGCCTGGGTGGCAGGAGAGCAGGAAGTTGAACCGGGAGAAGAGACCAACGGGCTTGACGAGAATTGAGACGTTTGGCGGATTTGAGGTACTCCAGGTTTTTATGATCAGTCCAGACTAGGAAAGGGAGATCAGACCCCTCGAGCTAGTGCCTCCACTCTTCCAAGGCTAGTTTCACGGCTAGTAGTTCTCGGTCGCCAATGTCATAGTTCCGTTCAGCTGGGGATAGCCAGCAGGAGAAGGAGCATGGGTGGACCTTGTTGTCATTGGCCCTCTGGGATAGGATGGCTCTGACCCCTGACTTGGAGGCATCAACCTCGACGATAAACTGCTTGGTAGAGTCGGGTATGGTGAGAATGGGTTGGCGAACCCCAGGAAGCACTGGAGCTCTCGTCTCGAAGATGGGGTGGGCCAGTCAGTGACTGCCTCCAGCTTGAGGGGGTCAATCTGGATCTTAACTGGAGAGATGAACCCCAGGAATGAGATAGAGCCTTGGTGGAACTCGCTCTTCTCTGCCTTAATGAACAGCTTATTCTCCAGCAGGCATTGAAGAACCTGCCGGACGTGACCCCGATGATCCTCCAGGGCACAAGAGAAAATCAAGATGTCGTCCAGGTAAATGAAGACAAAAGGTGTTAAGAAAGTCTCTCAAGACGTCGTTAACTAATGCCTGGAATACCGCTGGCGCGTTAGTCAGGCCAAAAGGGACTACGAGGTACTCAGTAGCCTGTGGTGGTGCTGAAGGCCGTCTTCCATTCGTCCCCTTCCCTGATCCTAACTAGGTGAAAGGCATTGCACAAGTCCAGTTTAGTGAACACCTTAGCTCCCTGGAGTAGTTAGAAGGCTGTGGTCATGAGCGGTAGTGGGTAGTGGTTCTTGACCATGATGGCGTTGAGACCTCGATAGTCAATGCAGGGATGGAGCAACTTGTCCTTCTCCACAAAGAAGAATCCCACCCCTGCTGGGGAGGAGGAAGGGCAGATGAGCCCAGCTGCCAGAGACTCCGTGATATATTTCTCCATGGCTTGTCTCTCGGCAGGGGAAAGAGTAGAGACGTCCCTTGGGTGGTGCCGTCCCAGGCAGGAGGTCAATACCACAGTCATAGGGCCTATGAGGGGGAAGGGACACTGCTCAGGGTCTTACTGAAGACAGGCTTGAGGTCCAGATATCCTGGAGGCACATGAGAGGTCGGGAAACTCACTGGCTGAGGTGGTTTGGGGGGAGGCAGAGCGGAGTTCAGGCAGGAGGCCAGGCAGGAAGGACTCCAGCCTAAGATGGTGTGGTCAGTCCAGTTTAAGTGGGGGTTGTGCTGCATCAACCAGGGTAGTCCAAGAATAACTGGAACGTGAGGGTTGTTCATGGCATGAAGTTGTATCGTTTCGGAGTGATTGCCTGAAATCCTTAGGGTGAGCAGGGTGGTGAGGTGAGTGATGGTGGTCAAGCCAGTGCCACTGAGTGTCAGAACAGTGAGGGGGACCTCGAGGGCAAATAACGGGATTCTGAGATCCTTGGCAGTGGCGGAGCAGATCAGGTCCACCCCAGAGTCGACGAGCGCCTGAAAGTGATGCCAGTTGATGAGTGATAATGGAGAGCAATGGTCAGTCAGCAGGGGACTGGTTCTGAGCATTGTCCACCAGGGCCCCTCGATTCACTGGTGGGCTTGTCCTTTTAGCAGGCAGGCTTGGCAGATGTGTCCCTCCTGACTGCAGTAGAAGCAAGCCCCCATGCTCCGTCAGCGCAGTCATTCCTCCCCTGACACCCGTACCTGATCTACCTGCATGGGTTCGACGGACAAGGCAGGAGGTGGAGAGGGGTTGAAGTTGAGGCGGCTCCTCTCTCTCCTCTGTTGTTGAACCCACATGTCAATGATTGGCAAGGTCTATCAGGCTGGAGAGGTCCAACGGCAGTTCCCAAGAGACAAGTTCATCCTTGATGGCATCGGATAAGCCATGTAGGAACGCATCAACCAGGGCACTCTCGCTTCAACTGCATGACGCTGCCAACATCTGGAACTCGATGGCATAATCCGAGGTAGATTGGGACCCCTGCCACAGCTCCATGAGCTCTCTTGCCACCTCCTGGCCAGACAGAGAGCAGTCAAATGTTTGCCTCATTTCCTCAGAGAATTCCTTGAAGCTGGAACAGGGTGCGTCAGCATCCCAGACCACTGTTCCCTGGCCTTGCTAGTGAGGAGCGTGATGGTATAGGCTACCCAGGAGCATTCTGTGGGGAAAGCCAGAGGTTGAAGCTCCAAGATCAGTGAACATGGACAGAAGAGTACCTGGTTCCCCGCTGTAGGGCTGAGGTGAAGGAAGTCTCGGTTCATGGTGAGCGGCAGTGGCGGGAGGTGAAGGAGGTGGCTGGGCAGGGGTAGGCACAGCTTGAGAGTGCTGGAGTTGTGTGGCTAGAAGGTTGAGTGAGTTGGACAGGGTGACCAAGCTCTGTTTGAGTTCCTGTTGGTGGGTCTCAAGGAGGGCTCCTTGCTGCTACATAGCCGTCCTCAGATGGTTCAGTTCCACTGGATCTATGTTGGCCAGAACGTACTGTTAAGGGTGATGAGATGTGGTGAGTAGGATCCAAAAGCAGAAACACAGACCAGTAATTCCAATAATAAAAGACTTAATAGGAAAAAAAAATCCAACAAACTAGGGACAAAAAAAAATGAGGCAGACAAGGACAAAAAAAAAATGCTAGCATGAAAAATAGTCCAGACAAAAAACTTGACACAAAAACATAGTGCAACAAACATGAAAAAAGACAAAAACATAGTGCAAAAAAACTGACAAGAAACAGGCAAAACAGACCGCAAAAATCCAAGAAGCGGTAATGGCACAGAGACAATGTGAAAAACCAACGAGACGTTCTGGCAAAGTCCCCTTCTGAGAACAGCCCTTTTATGCACAGCAGAGCAACCAGGAAGTGAATGCCAGCAAGATGAAAGTCCCGTCCCGGATTCAGATTGGCGCTGAACTGGGAGGTAATAAATCTCTGGAGTGGAAGTCTGGGGCGGAGCATGACACAGTACAGTATGTTCAACAAAAATAAACAAACAAAAATGTGATCTGTCATTAATAACTAATTTTAATGCATGAATGAATGAATGAATAGATCTGCAATTTGTTTTTAAAAAATGGTGCACTTTAAAAAGTAAATAAATGCAGTTTTTTTTTAATTAAAACACAGTCAACAAAAAAACTTGATGCAAATCAAACAATAAAGTAAGTAAACTTTTTTAATGTAAAAAATGAGTAGTTTTTAATGTAGTCAGTGAAAATGCTGGAATCCGCCATTTCAAAAACTATTTTTAATGATTCTTTAATTTCAAAAATAATTTAAACTGTATTTATGATCAGCTAAAAAAAATTAGGTACAACTTTAATGTACAACTTTAATGCATGATTTGAATTTTTAAAAAAAATTAATGCAAGAGTGAGATTTTTGTTAATTTTTTTAATCATGATCAGATAAAAAAATTAGCATTTATTTAATAAACAAATAATTTTTAATGTACAATCAATGAAAATGCTCAAATGTGCAATTTAATAAAACAATTTTGACGAATCTCAAACAAGAAAGTAATTTTTAGATAATTTTTCAATGCATCATCAACAAGAGCGCAGAAAATCAGTGACTCTTATGTCTTTAAATTTACAACCAATAGAAAACTTTAAGTCAGAAATGTTTTTTCATTCATGCACAAAAAAATGTATGAATCTTTGTGATAATTTTTTGATTGTTTTGCTCTTTCAGCAGTGGAGAGAGTTCTGAAGTCTTCTGTTACAGCGAGCGCTCACTGAGAGGAAGAGATAAAAGCTGAAGCGAGTGGACAGGACAGTGATATAGTAGTGGAAAGATGAAGGGTCAAGGTTCACCGCTCTCGTTCACACTTATAATAGAACTCTAACGTGATCCTGAGACCAGAGAACGTTGCCTCAGTGCCATGGAAACGCCGTGAAAAGCATGGAGCAACTGAAGCACTGAACTTTCCAAATGTGTAGAAAGGTGTCTGTCTTTCCATCTCTCTCTCTCTCTCTCTCTCTCTCTCACATAAATGGACTCAAATTATGTTATGCAGCATGAGGAGGATGAGGAGTCATGAGATTAAAATAAAAAGCCAGACAAGTGTGTTTGAGCTCCACACTGATAAACAGACACACAGCAGGCCTGAGCTTCCAGAAACTTCTGCATACCACAACACTCTGTGTGTGTGTGTGTGTGTGTGTGTGTGTGTGTGTGTGTGTGTGTGTGTGTGTGTGTGTGTGTGTGTGTGTGTGTGTGTGTGTGAGAACTAACCCATGTATCATCAGTCTGCAACATGTAAAACATAACATTTATTTACTTACGGTATTTACTTATCATGCAGAATCACAGTCACATGGTTGCATTTCTATTTTTATATTTTATATTTTAAAAATTAGCAAGAAATTTCAAAACAATGTTAACTTTATTAATATTTTAATTTTATTTGTTTTATTTCAAATAGCATTCATGCCCCCCCAAACCACCACCACCACCAAAAAAAAGCTCATTTTACTGTAACTGCATTAAAAAATGCAACAGTCTATCTATAAATATTCAAAAATATTCATGAATATGCAAATAACAGTGACGGTGACGTTGGCAGAGAAGAGGACTCTGGACAAACTATTGAACATCATGGACGACGCCAGTCACCCTCTGCACACCGTCATCAGCAACCAGAGGAGCCTGTTCAGTGACAGAATGCTCCTTCCCAAGTGCAGGACGAACAGACTCAAAAACTCCTTTGTCCCTCACGCCATCAGACTGTACAACTCCTCTCTGGGGGGGAGGAGGGGGGACAGGAGGACAGAGGACGGGAAGGAGCAGCAGCCTAGCCTGACAATAAGCAATACCGGACAATGTGCAATATAAAGTGCAATATAATGTGCAATATCTCTCCTGCTGCCCCCTTCCTCTCTTCCCCATATTTTATTCTTTTTATATTTGTATATGTAAATACTTAATTTATTTTATCTAGAAGTTTTTTCTCTATTTTCTATTCTCTGTTTATCTGTAATGATGCTGCTGGAATCTTAATTTCCCTGAGGGAGCCCGCCCAAAGGGATCAATAAAGTTCTATCTAATCTAATCTAATCTAATCTAATCTAATCTAATCTAAATGCACTCCCATCATCCTGGCCATAGGAAGTTCAATTAACCACTTGTGTCTATTAACATCAGCCCTCATTTATTAATCATTTAATAAAGTTGTATGTAAATATTGTAAATGTTTTTGTGGTCAAACTGAGCTAAAAATTCCAAAAAGTTTGCTGATTTTCTTCATAGTCATGTGAGTATTTTGATAAATATTGTTAAGCATGTTCACAGCAGGGGTGGCACGATGGTGTAGTGGTTAGCGCTGTCGCCTCACAGCAAGAAGGTCCTGGGTTCGAGCCCCGTGGCCGGCGAGGGCCTTTCTGTGTGGAGTTTGCATGTTCTCCCCGTGTCCGCGTGGGTTTCCTCCGGGTGCTCCGGTTTCCCCCACAGTCCAAAGACATGCAGGTTAGGTTAACTGGTGACTCTAAATTGAGCGTAGGTGTGAATGTGAGTGTGAATGGTTGTCTGTGTCTATGTGTCAGCCCTGTGATGACCTGGTGACTTGTCCAGGGTGTACCCCGCCTTTCGCCCGTAGTCAGCTGGGATAGGATCCAGCTCGCCTGCGACCCTGTAGAACAGGATAAAGCGGCTACAGATGATGAGATGAGATGTTCACAGCACACTTACACTGAGCCACGCCCATAAAACTCCATAAAAGGCATAGCTCAAAGAGAGATGAAAATGACAAAATGAGGAGTGAAAGAGAGAAAGAGTGAAAAGGCAGGTCCTAAATCTTCCAGTAATCCTGCATGCTCAGCCACTGCAGTGCATCAGTTGCCATAGAAACACAAACTAACTCCTCCTTTTACAGGTGCCATTACTTTCATTTTGATTGAACAGTGATTATTATTTGTGTTAATTTTTGGATTTGGTTTTGAATTGCTCTTTTTTTTGGTCAGTGAAAATCAACAGGTTTGGTTACTGAGGTGGGCGGAGCTTATTTCTGCAGTTACATGTTGAACTATGTACAACCCCGATTCCAAAAAAGTTGGGACAAAGTACAAATTGTAAATAAAAACAGAATGCAATAATTTACAAATCTCAAAAACTGATATTGTATTCACAATAGAACATAGACAACATATCAAATGTCGAAAGTGAGACATTTTGAAATTTCATGCCAAATATTGGCTCATTTGAAATTTCATGACAGCAACACATCTCAAAAAAGTTGGGACAGGGGCAATAAGAGGCTGGAAAAGTTAAAGGTACAAAAAAGGAACAGCTGGAGGACCAAATTGCAACTCATTAGGTCAATTGGCAATAGGTCATTAACATGACTGGGTATAAAAAGAGCATCTTGGAGTGGCAGCGGCTCTCAGAAGTAAAGATGGGAAGAGGATCACCAATCCCCCTAATTCTGCGCCGACAAATAGTGAAGCAATATCAGAAAGGAGTTCGACAGTGTAAAATTGCAAAGAGTTTGAACATATCATCTACAGTGCATAATATCATCAAAAGATTCAGAGAATCTGGAAGAATCTCTGTGCGTAAGGGTCAAGGCCGGAAAACCATACCGGGTGCCCGTGATCTTCGGGCCCTTAGACGGCACTGCATCACATACAGGCATGCTTCTGTATTGGAAATCACAAAATGGGCTCAGGAATATTTCCAGAGAACATTATCTGTGAACACAATTCACCGTGCCATCCGCCGTTGCCAGCTAAAACTCTATAGTTCAAAGAAGAAGCCATATCTAAACATGATCCAGAAGCGCAGACGTCTTCTCTGGGCCAAGGCTCATTTAAAATGGACTGTGGCAAAGTGGAAAACTGTTCTGTGGTCAGACGAATCAAAATTTGAAGTTCTTTATGGAAATCAGGGACGCCGTGTCATTCGGACTAAAGAGGAGAAGGACGACCCGAGTTGTTATCAGCGCTCAGTTCAGAAGCCTGCATCTCTGATGGTATGGGGTTGCATTAGTGCGTGTGGCATGGGCAGCTTACACATCTGGAAAGACACCATCAATGCTGAAAGGTATATCCAGGTTCTAGAGCAACATATGCTCCCATCCAGACGACGTCTCTTTCAGGGAAGACCTTGCTTTTTCCAACATGACAATGCCAAACCACATACTGCATCAATTACAGCATCATGGCTGCGTAGAAGAAGGGTCCGGGTACTGAACTGGCCAGCCTGCAGTCCAGATCTTTCACCCATAGAAAATATTTGGCGCATCATAAAACGGAAGATACGACAAAAAAGACCTAAGACAGTTGAGCAACTAGAATCCTACATTAGACAAGAATGGGTTAACATTCCTCTCCCTAAACTTGAGCAACTTGTCTCCTCAGTCCCCAGACGTTTACAGACTGTTGTAAAGAGAAAAGGGGATGTCTCACAGTGGGAAACATGGCCTTGTCCCAACTTTTTTGAGATGTGTTGTTGTCATGAAATTTAAAATCACCTAATTTTTCTCTTTAAATGATACATTTTCTCAGTTTAAACATTTGATATGTCATCTATGTTCTATTCTGAATAAAATATGGAATTTTGAAACTTCCACATCATTGCATTCCGTTTTTATTTACAATTTGTACTTTGTCCCAACTTTTTTGGAATCAGGGTTGTACATACTTTTATCAGATCAGGTTCCAGTTTCAGTCGTTTCCTTATCTTAGGCTTGTTTTTACTTTTTTCTGACCCAGAAATAAGCTCCGCCCACTTTAATACTCATTTCCTCTGAAACCCTCCTTCTCTGTGATCCAGCCTCCATCTCCCCGGCCCAACAGTAAGCCAGTACTACTCCTTATATACTAGTCACACACACACCACACACACACAGACATCTCCATATACACATTATTCCTTACTGTTAATTTTGGTTTTTCACTTAATTTTAAATTCTGTGTTATATCTCATCTCATTATCTGTAGCCGCTTTATCCTGTTCTACAGGGTCGCAGGCGAGCTGGATCCTATCCCAGCTGACTACGGGCGAAAGGCGGGGTTCACCCCGGACAAGTCGCCAGGTCATCACAGGGCTGACACATAGACACAGACAACCATTCACACTCACATTCACACCTACGCTCAATTTAGAGTCACCAGTTAACCTAACCTGCATGTCTTTGGACTGTGGGGGAAACCGGAGCACCCGGAGGAAACCCACACGGACACGGGGAGAACATGCAAACTCCACACAGAAAGGCCCTCGCCAGCCACGGGGCTCGAACCCGGACCTTCTTGCTGTGAGGCGACAGCACTAACCACTACACCACCGTTCCGCCGGTGTTATATTTGAATTCTAATTTTTTTTTTATAAATATATTATAATTGTTTTGTATAATTGTATTGTATATGAATATATCAATAATAAAAAAAGAAAAAAAATGAATTGCTCTTTTTTTTGGTCAGTGAAAATCAACGGGTTTAGTTTGGTTACTGAGGTGGGCGGAGCTTATTTCTGGGTCAGAAAAAAATAAAAACAAGCCTGAGATAAGGAAACGACTGAAACTGGAACCTGATCTGATAAAAGTATTTACATAGTTCAACATGTAACGGCAGTGTGGGTGGATTTCATATGACTCAAGGAAAATAGGTGGGGTGAATGGTGTAGCCCCACCCCTAATCCTAACCCTGCCCCTGATCTGAATACTAACCATAACTTTTTCAAACAAAGTTGAGTGGAGTTGTGAGAATTATTCTGAATATTCAGTAGTGTTTTGCAGTATTGTAAATCACACTGAATTTTACTGAGATATCCATGAGGTTATAGGATTATTAAAGGTCTGTAAACATGTTTAAAGATCACAGACTGCACCTTTAAAGTTGAACTCCACCATGAATGATTTGCATATTAATCTTTATAATTGAAATATGTTCTTCAAGATTCACTTTAGAATGAAATCCCAAGTTTCAACTTATTTAATCTATTTTCATTTTGGTTAATGGTTTCGAACATTACCCATGATGCAGTAGGATTTAGTCCTCGCGTCATTTTCTACCTAAAGACAGTGATGCGGCGGTGCTTTAGTCCTTTTGCTTGCCCAGCTCTCTCAACCCTGTGCTTAAATACAGTCAGCTTCCGATGCTTCGATTTTGATGTGTCATTTATCCATCAACGCCATCGTCCTCGTTATTTCATTGCTCACCCACTAGCTGAGCCGAGTCTCCACCGTAACCCAACATCGTTGCACTGGAGTCCAATTTTTGCTCCAAAGTCACCACTATGTCTAATGTGACATGACAGTGATACACAACCACTTACCTCTCACACAAATAAAGAAAACATAGCAACAACCAACAAATTATCACCAGAATCACTAATCACATCAGAAATATTCCAATCTAAACTTCTAATGTGATTCAGGGTGGAGTTTTCCTTTAAGAGACATGAATACAGAGTTAGGCATCATGGAGCATCGAGTTAAGCCCACCGTCGCTTTTGCCAAGTGCAGGATTTGATGTGTGCATTGAGAGAATAAATGGCATTGCTTACCGGCTGTGGGACGAGAACACTCCCTCAGAGTACCGGTCCAGGTGAAGACGCTCGGCCTGCCGTAGCTGAACATCACTGCCCATGTGAGATGTCACAGAATTAATGTATTAATTAATTAATACATGAACAAGAACAGCAGGAATGGCGAACGTTCTCTCTGGTGTGTTTGTGTCTTTCTCTCCTCCCTGTCTGTCCAACCCCCCGCTCACACTCTGTGTGTGTGTGTGTGTGTGTGTGTGTGTGTGTGTGTGTGTGTGTGTGTGTGTGTGTGTGTGTGCGTGCGTGTGTTTGTTGGGTAGTTTGTGTGTGTAGCATGCTGGATGGAGGCCAAAGGTCGAGCAGCGCCATGAACGAGCGACCCTGCAAGTTTGAGCAGTGATAAATCAGTGCAGAAGAGCGTTGTCATCGGTCAGAGGAAGGAAATGGTGCCATGCTGTAATGGAAGGCAGATACACAGCAGTGTGTGTGTGTGTGTGTGTGTGTGTGTGTGTGTGTGTGTGTGTGTGTTTATAGACTACAAGAACCACTAGGATAGTAAAAGCTGACAATTTCAACCTTGTGGGGACATTTGGGTGGTCCCCACAAGGAAGTCATTGTTGTTGTTGTTGTTTAACAAAAAATGTAAAAATCAAAAGAGCCCAAACGGTTCCTTTTCATTATATGGTTAGGGTTAGGTGCAGACACAGCATTAATTAACAGCATTAATAATTATGTCAAAGGAAGGTCCTCACAAGGATAATGAGACAAATTTTGTGTGTGTGTGTGTGTGTGTGTGTGTGTGTGTGTGTGTGTGTGTGTGAGAGAGAGAGAGTTACTATGGTAGTGTGTCCATGTGAAGTATGAATAGAATGGCATGCCTGTTCTACCAGGCTACAATAACACACACACACACACACACACACACACACACACACACACACAGTGTCCTAGTACACTAAATTGTCTCCATGCACAAACACAAAACACTTGGCCACAGACACTACACACTAATACCCTCACCAGCCAGTTTATTAGGAACACCCCTACATCCCCCTGCTGTTTTCTGCAGTTCTGTAATCAGCCGATCCCTCGCCAGCAGCACGACGCATCAAATCAGGAGCTTCAGTTAATGTTCACAACGTTCAAACATCAGAACGGGAAAAACTGTGATCTCAATTTTGTGTGACTTTCTGTCACTGTGGTATGGGTGTTGGTTTGATCCAGATGGACTGGTTTGAGTATTTCAGAAGCTGCTGATCTCCTGGGGTTTTCACACACAACAGTCTCTAGAGTTTACACAGAATGGTGCAGAAAACAAAAAACACTGAGTGAGTGAGCGACAGTTCTGTGGGTGGAAACAAACGCCTTGTTGATAAGAGAGGGTCAGAGGGGAATGGACAGATTGGAAGGATATAGCAACTCATATAATCACTCTTTACAACCGTGGTGAGCAGAAAAGCATCTCAGCATGCAACAGCAGACAGAAGAACACACTGGGTTCCACTCCTGCAGCCAAGAACAGGGATCTTACAATCAACAACTAGTTCCTATTAAAGTGGCCACTGAGTGGAAGTGCACATCTATGTACACATTTAACACATAACCCAACATGCGAACTCTTTACTCTTCACTCCAGGAACAGACATCTGTTTAAAAATCCTGTCATAAAGCTGGCCAAGTTAGCTCATGTTTACTAGCTAGTTGACTTTGGCAGTGAATTTAAACACTTTAAATAAAGAGGATTTAAAAATCCTGTGAGAAAATAGGATTTATGAATATGACTACGGGCGAAAGGCGGGGTTCACCCTGGACAAGTCGCCAGGTCATCACAGGGCTGACACATAGACACAGACAACCATTCACACTCACATTCACACCTACGCTCAATTTAGAGTCACCAGTTAACCTAACCTGCATGTCTTTGGACTGTGGGGGAAACCGGAGCACCCGGAGGAAACCCACGCGGACACGGGGAGAACATGCAAACTCCACACAGAAAGGCCCTCGCCGGCCACGGGGCTCGAACCCGGACCTTCTTGCTGTGAGGCGACAGCGCTAACCACTACACCACTGTGCCGCCCTCAGCAAAGGTTATGAACATTTATTCATATTACTTTTTTAAAATCCTGTACGAATCCTGTCGCTAGCCGTTTGTGCTCCCAGTAAATATTCTGAACGTTGAATAAATATGATTTAAATGTCATAAATCCTGTCAGATTAGCTCATGTTACATAGCTAACATTATCAGGGAATATTATGAACATTGTCATTTATAAATATGACTAAAAATCGTGCCAGAAATCCTGTCGGATTAGCTCATGTTAGCGAGCAGCTTGTGTTAGCAGTGAACATTATGAATGTTTATGACCTAATGCTGCTAATTAAGCTAATGCTTATAAAATAAAGCTCGAGAGTAAATAAACTTCTAGAGTAAATACCCGATTGTAGGTAGTAAAAAGAAAAAGTGACTTTAAAAAAATTATTTAGCATGTTTTTTTTGCTTTAAAAAGGAAAGAAAAAAGAAAGTAAAATAGAATGTATACACACATGCGGCTTGTTGTTTCGTTCCTCGCATTTCTGTACACACATCATAAATAAATTGCAAACCTGCCTGATATCTGAGCAGCTTATAATTCTGCGATCAGCTCCTTGGAGTCATATCAATAAATAAAAAGAGCATTGTGGGAACGCGGATGCCCGGATTGTGCAATAAATAATCCATCGTCGCGCCGTGTTCCCTGTCTGAGCGGAACAACATCGGGACTCTCAGAGTTACAGCTCTTCTCAGGAAAGACGACGTGTGGTAAATAAAAGAAAAGAGATTAATGTTATTTCTAAAGTTGTAAATTTATTATTTAAATCTCCCAAAGCTCAGAGCTTTGTGCATCTCCAGAAGGATTCTGATTGGTCAGAAGGTGTTGATTAATGCTCTATAACAGCAGCTCTGACACTTGTTTTGATACATTATCGTTTCTATAGTAACAGCTCATTCACAGGGGCGTGTACTGCAAATGCGCCGCATAAACAGATACAATTGTCTTTTGCCAGTAGATTGTACATTTATTTTTTATCATTTCTGGAAGGAGTCTCCAGTGTCAGCACTTTGTAACAGTCAAAAGTGACGCTTTCCTTAACTTTATGTTTTCCGACATCTTCAGGACAGAAGACTTTATGCTTCTTTGCAGTTTCTCGTGAACACAACAAGCTGGGTTTTGTTTTGTTTTGAAAGCAATAGAAGGTGTGGGAATGACTGTTTATAGCTGCTATAACATAAGTGACATTCTACAGTATCAGGTGTAACTATAAATTTCTAAAAATTGCAATGTGTAGTCATTGATTAATTAAAATATTGTAATTGTTGGTGATATGCTGTGGTATAAGTGGGGTAAAGCAATTCAGAAGGTGCTGTTATAGGGAAAATAATCGATGTGTGGATTAACTGATACATATTTAACATGCCTGAGCTGGTTTTCTCTGCAGTATGTTTATAAAAGATAAAGTATTAATGTTTATACTGAACACTGAGCTCTCCGTGTCTAACGTTCCAGACATTCCGCAGAAGATAACTTCAGTAAGGTGCATGTGCCATCGTCCATCTCATGGTTCTGGGGTTAAGTTACTGGGATTAAATGTCTTTGACAACTTCAGAGTAAGAAATCTTTTTATTTATATTTTACACAGCGTTCCAACTTTTTGGAACCAGGGTTATAAATAACTGATGAAATGTAACTTGAACATGGTTTATCATGGATGACGTTTACACAGATTCCTTCAGAAGTTCCTTCATAGAGAGTTTTGTTTAGACTGGACTGGACATGTTGGTAATTTCCCATCACAGCAGGACTCCATATTTTATTTTCTACCAAAAGCTTACAGAGTCGTGGAGCTGTCAATCACACGGCGGCTGTAATGCGAGAGATGGTCTGAACACTCAGAGCAGCGCATGGCTGAAATAGTACTTTCCACAGAGCCACAGATGGTGAAACCAGAACCTGAGACCCGAGTCTCAGAGAGAGAGAGAGAGAGAGAGAGAGAGAGACTGACAGAGGAGGTGAAATTACAGCATCTGTAAATCCTTCGCAAGAACACATGCTGTTTGGAGGAAGTGCTAAGCAACAATCTACATCAAAACATCACTAACACCATAACCATATCCGAATTCTGTGTTTACTGTTTAGAATCGGAATTCTTGTTGGAATTCCTGAGCTGTAATGGAAATAAAACATGGCTTCTGTATTGTTGGTTCCTGGACCTTGATTCCACTTGGACAACCAGGTTTGAGGACAATCTGGGACTTCAGTCTGGCTCTTAAACCGGACTCGCACTGTCTGGTTCAAAAAAAATCTCTCATCATAAAATAATTATTTGGCTGTGAGTTAAGATCACTGAAAAACATGGACCTTGTGAATATAGTCAAATGTATCTACTAGTCTATTTCCTGTTATGAGATTACAATCAACCTAAGATTATTTATGCAAGATTTATTTATCGATATTTTTATTCATTTTAAGGTTGGCAAGGTCTTGAATTTGCAGATAAAATTATCAAAATTATCTGCCAATACAACGACATTTTCAGCCTTGAAATTAGTAAATATGTCTATATTTGGTTTACCATAATACTACAGTATTCAAAATATTTAGACATTTTTGCAATGCATTGGTCATAAAACGCATAATGCTGCTTTAACGGGTTCCATTTTACACGAAATGCAACAGGAGGCGGCTGTTTTTGAAAAACCTCAGCCAATCAGATCGCAGCTCAGGGGACAAGCAAGAAAGATAAACATGGACGACAAAGAGCTGATGGAAAAATCAGTCTCATTAGTCAGCGATAGTCAGGTTAATGAAATGTTTAGTCAGTTATTTTAATATTTTATTGATGTGATGTAACTGTGATAAACGTGTAATTTGCTGTGATGATCATCAGTATCCGATGTCACAGAGCGAACCCACTAAACTTCCTCTAATCACACAAGCGTCCCATTTAATTTCCCGTCTCCCAAGCCAATATTGGTGTGTCTCAGAGATGCGTTGGGATCTGATCACTCAAACCACATCTGGGATGCACACAACCACAGAACACTTTCTCGTGGATGCGAAAGCATCTTGATGCGTCCCAGACAGTGACAAATCACTTCCTAATAAAATACACAATCATTGCGAGAAATGGTTTGGAAATGGTGCTGAATGGTGGAGTTCTCCAACGCTAGGCTAATTGATAAAGACAATGCTATAAGGGCGTGTTCAAAAACATCTGGTTTTCTTAGCGTCAGTCATCATCTCATCCTCATCTCCTGTTCAGGAAGTTTCTTTACAAAACCACGTGATCAAAATGTTTAAAAATAGCACATAAGGTATGTGAAATAGGATTGACGGGAAATTTCTGTATGCAAACAAATGCAAAGGGAGACAGGGGTAATAAATGTCCATGATGTTCTTCCTCCAGGGGAAACAATGCACAAAATCCAATCCACTTGTGATCAGATCACTCGAGAGAGATGTTACTACCAGGTGTGAACAAAAACATAGTTACACGAACATGTTAAAAATTTATTATTATTATTATTATTATTGTTATAATGGCTAGGTAGCTTGACGTAACTAGGAAGTTATGTTGCCATGGTTACAGTGTGCATGTAGCACGAGACACTTTGTTTTTTTCCTCATCAGCGCTATAGACGCTCCAGGCAGGACAGTTTTGGGGAGAAAAGTTTAGAGTGAAAGTCGAATGTGACGAACTCACTGACGGCTGATTTAATGCGGTTACGAACAAAAATGGCCGACAAAAAAATTAAAGTAAAAATGTTCTTATTAAAATCTCAGCATATGAGTGCTGCTATGACACTCATCTAAAATAGGAGGAGCAATAGAAGCTCCACCCCTTTCCCTGGTAAACCAGTGACGTAAGCCTGCATTTGCATATTGAAACATGATTGGCTGTTACACTTTATGATGTAACACATCCATCTTGCGTTCATCACGAACTCAGTTTAGAGGTTTCCAGTGGTTTAATGACTCCACCCTGATCCCACCTCACATCCACGGCCATGTACAGGAAGCCCTGCCTCCCAGAATTTACCCCATCCTTCAGTGTCCATCCACGCCCTTATCATCATCTCACCCAGTGATACAGCATTTGTTATAAATACACGAGATGCTTGGTGACCTTTAGTTGATATTTTATTCACATTGTTCCTCTCAGTGCTGTGGACAGGCGGTGATGGTCTTTCAGACGTGTTTTTTCAATTCCTGTATATTTTATTTATTTATCTTATGTTTCACAAACTCCATGCATGAGTTCTTTTTCCATTTTTCCATATTTCCTTTTATTTATATTAACGGCAGACTGGATATTTAATTTTCAACCACTGCAGGCATCATTTTCTGTTTTTTTCTTTGTGATTGCATCGATTTTTATAACACCATTTACTCATATTAGTGTTATTTTCTTTGTTTGTATGCAATCTGTTTTGGCCTGATATGAGTGTTTTATATCATAAAGTATAACCATGCAGCCGCACGTGTGTGTGTGTGTGTGTGTGTGTGTGTGTGTTATTGAGATTAAATGGAGAACAGAAACTCTGGAGTCATTCAAAAATGACATGTGTATGAGTTTAATGTTTCACTCTGTATATAAACACCAGCTGCTCTTTTTATTTATTTTACAGAAATCTTCACTGGACGCAGCAACAAGAGTTTATTACCAAGAAATTCTGGGTTAGTTTCGCCCTCTTGTGGTCAAACTTTAGAGTAAAATATAAGAGAGAGAGAGAGAGAGAGATTTTAAAAATACTTTATTACATGTTTTTGACGTGTTGTACATTAAAACATCATTTCACGTAGTATTAAAAATATATATTTATGGGTATATAAAAATATGATAAATAAAACATAGAAAAATAAAAAAGAATAAAACATGGTTATTTACAAGAACAATTGTGCAAATACTAGATCATCACTAACAACAGAGCAAATTGCATTTTCAAAGCACCAAACACTTTTAAAAGTCTCAAGATTTTTCATGGCTCTAAAAAACAAGAATTCTGTTTGTATCCTTGATCTGATCAATCTCAAGAAAATATCAAGGATATCATAATCAGTATCCTGCTCAATTTTGTTTTTCCTACTAATATAAATAGCCATTTTAGCATTGCCCAGAATAAAGTTAATAAGTTCTGCCTTAGTACTATTGAACTTACAATATTTGTAGCCAAAAATAAATAATTCCTTTGAAAACTGTTCATTAAAAGAGTTAAAAAACAATTGTAAAAAAACAAATAAAACACAATCTGACACAGTGATAAAAAACATGAAATACTGTTTCTCTGTCTGTGCAAAAAGGACAGTCAGAACCAACATCTGGGTTCAGAACAGAAATAAAAGAATTAGTGGCCACAATTCCATGCAGGACCCTCCACTGTAAATCACCCATTTTTTTAGTTAATGGCGGCTTATACAGGGTTCTCCACTCAGGCTTCACAGTACTTTTAAAAGCTAATACATTACGCCATGGCGTATCATTTCTGCATCTCAACCATTTCTTATTCAGTGTCTTAACGCAGTTTCTGTAGATCACTTTGCCACTGACCTCATCAAAATCCATTGTTCCTTGCTTTGAACAGGCAAGGTTTTCCTCATCTTTAAAGAACAAAAACAATGTTGGGAAAGGATCATTTGGATCAGGAGCAACAATTCCATCACCATAGTCCTTTAACATCTTTCGTTCAGCTCCTGTAAGAGCAGCTCTCAGCTTCTGTAACAATAGGCCCATGACCCGAATGGATCTTAAGCTTAACTGAGTTGCCATCTCTACAACATTTCTAAATTCTGGACCACATACAGCCACAATTTGAGACAAAGTGAAAAATTTTTTTTGGCACAAAAGCACATTCAGAGCAACAGTGCCACTCATCACATTAAACCTTTTATTAAAAGTCACAGGTAGATTTAAAAGCCAGTGTAAAGAAATGTCTTTATCTGTCACTTTTGTTTCAAACAACCCCCACACCTTGAACAACCCTTGGTAAAAACCAGGCAGTCCATTGGTAATCAGTTTGGTAGGGTCCATTAAAAAAAGGGTTTTATCTTGTCTAAAATCTCCAAGGGTAAAAAGAATTTCACTTGCCACTCCTCTCCAGATTAAGTCTTCTGGCCCTGTGAGGAACCGCTGAAGAAACTGCAGACGAAAAGCAGCAGTTCTGCTGGCCAAATGGACAAGTCCTTGGCCTCCCTCTTCTTTAGGCAGAAAGAGCACACTTTGCGGTATCCAATGTAAACGGTCCCAGAAAAAGTCGACCAAGAGAGCTTGAATCTTTGCGAAAAGATTAGGTGGAGGGTCAACACACATTAATTTATGCCATAACATAGACGCCACAAGGTTATTAACAATTAAAACACGTCCTTTGTAGGATAAATGTGGCAATATCCATTTCCATTTCAAAAGCCTCCCCTTTATCTTTTCAATGATACCCTCCCAGTTCTTCTGTTTAAAATTACTGTCGCCTAAAAAAACACCTAAATATTTAAAACCACCTCTTTTCCAATTAAGGCCATTTGGAAGAACCAGAGGACTGTCCAACCATTCACCCAATAAGAAAGCTTCAGACTTGGACCAATTTATCTTGGCTGAAGAAAGTTGTCCAAAGTCCTCGAAAATAATAACAAGGTTATCTATATCTTTTTGTTTGTCCACCATAATAACCAAATCATCAGCATATGCTGACAAACGAATAATGTTTTTAGTGTTCTTTAAATGAACACCAGAAATCTCAGCCCGTAAACGGTGCAAAACAGGTTCAAAACATAAAGCATACAACATGCCTGATAAAGAACACCCTTGCCTTATACCTCTTTTAACCTTAAAAGGTGCACCCAAGCCGCCATTAACTTTCAGTAAACTCTCAATGTCACTGTACATAACCTTAAGCATTGCAATAAAACCAGAATTAAAACCAAAAGCTTCTAAAACTTTCCATAAAAAATTGTGTTCCACCCGATCAAAAGCTTTCTCTTGATCTATAAATAATAGTCCTAATCTTTTTCTTTCCATACTACAAAGATCCAAAGTGTCACGTACTAAAGAAATGTTGTCAAATATTGATCTGCCGGGTACACAGTATGTTTGGTCCATATGAACAATCTCCCCCATAACCTTCCTCAGTCTGGCAGCCAAAGCCTTTGAAAAGATTCGACTGTCAATGCAGAGGAGGGAGACAGGACGCCACTGCTTAATGTCAGTTAGGTCACCCTTCTTGGGCACCAGGGTCAGAACTGCTCTCCTGCAGCTTAGGGGAAGTTTTCCCTCTGCAATACTGGCATTGAGCATGTCCAGTAAGTCCTGCCCTACGACTGACCAGAAAGCTTTGTAAAACTCCACTGGTAACCCATCCATACCAGGAGTACGGTCATTCTGCATACCATTAACAGCTGCTTGGAGTTCCTCCAAGTTCAATGGTTTGTCCAACATCTCTGCGGAATCTTTTTTAAGCTTTGGCAATTCATTGAGGAACACGTCACTCAATTTTTTCTCTTCTTTAAACGCATTCTGATACAATCCAGAGTAGAAATCTGTAGCCCGCTTTCTGATGTCACAGGTTTCGGTTAGCAGAGACCCTGACTCAGAACGAAGGGCCTGAATAAGCCTCTTTTGGCCATTTTTCTGTTCCAGACTGAAAAAAAACTTAGATGGAGCATCCATCTCCGAAACATTTCGGAAACGCGAACGGACCAAAGCTCCCTGTGCCCTTCTTTCTAACAATTCTTTAAGTTCAAGCTTCTTTAGATTCAATTTCTCAATGGAAACTTTATCATTTGTGGTGTCAACAACACTCTGAAGTTGGATAATATTTGATTCTAAAATTCTGAGATTATTGGTTACATCTCTTGTAACATTGAGAGTGTACTGTTGACACATTTGCTTAATCCTGACCTTTCCCATTTCCCACCACCGCTGCAAACTGGAAAAAGATTTTTTTTCACTTTGAAAGGTTTTCCAAAAATAAATAAAAACTTCTTTAAAACTGTTATCTTCCAGCAACGCAGCATTAAAATGCCAATAAGCACTTTTTGGTTTAATATTACCAAAAGAAAAAGAACATAAAACCATACTATGGTCTGAAAAACCCACAGGAACAATCTGGCAATTCTTGTAGAAATTAAGTTGATGTTTTAACCCATAAAACCTATCCAGTCTTGCTAAAGATATCATACCATTATATGAATGAGCCCATGTATATTGTCTTTGGCCCTGATGAAAGTTGCGCCAAATGTCTACAAGATCATGAGTTTCCATTAATTCGACAAGCCGTTTTCTAGAGGGCATGTGAGGTTCAATGTGGTTTCTATCTAAACCAAGCTCAGTGCAATTAAAATCACCACCAACAAGTAAGAAGTCATTTGAGTTACAATTATTTAAAATCTGACCTAAAAGGTTAAAAAAAACCATTCTATCCACACCCACAGTAGGCGCATATACACAAATAAAAACAAAGAACACATTCTCAAATTGCGCTCTTACTTTTAAAAGTCTGCCCTTTAAAATTTCTTCAGCATGGTATGAAATCGGGGTACAGCTTTTGGAAAACAGAATTCCAACCCCACCACTGACAGTTGTATTGTGACTTAACACAGTGAGACCACTAAAATCTTTTGCCCAATCCACAGAATTAAAAGCATCAGAGTGTGTTTCTTGCACAAATATGACGTCAATGTTTTTCTGGTTAATGATATCAAACAACTGCTGCCTCTTAATCGCTTGTCTTGCTCCATTTAAATTTAAAGAAGCAGCATTAACAAGAGGCATTGGGAGTAGAATAAAAAGGATAAATAAACTGTACATGTACATCACCATACTGGTAAAGTTAGGCATTATCAGGGTTGTTACCGTCATTCAACAGAATGTTCAGCTTCGTCAGAATCTTTCTAAGGCGGAATACCTCTGGGTCAGTAAAGCTCTGCGCTCCTATGAACGTTTTGGTCTGATTAATGAACAGTTCGACATTGGGGAAATACTCGTCAACACGTACATTTCGAGAGTGCTTTGTTTTCGCAAGAAAATATTTAATATCGTCAACAGTATATGACTGTTCAGTATACCCGCTAGGTTGTAAACTGCAGGTTATACTGTAGTCTGAAAACTCACTCTCACTCTCAGTATCGTTTCTAGTAATGGCAAGGTCGGTCTTTTTCGCTTTGCCACTGTTCATACGTGTTGATTTTCTTTTTGTTGTTTTTAGTGGCTCTTTAAAAGAAATATCAGGAAAGTCAGTGCTCCTTTCACCAGTTAGTGAACTGACGCTGAGCTGTGTACTCAAGTGTTCGTCAACATCAGTGTCCTCGCCGTCACCATTATTCTCTTTATCTCCAGACTCATCTGTTTTTTCTTTGGACAACCCTGCCTCAGTTTGTGCATCATTCTCTACACCTACAGTTTCAGGAACACCAGATTTAGTAGTTTCATCACCATTATTCATTTTTTCTTGGTCACCCGAGTCATTTGCCTCACCACCCTCACCATTTCCTACACCCGACGTGTCGGCAACAGGCTCAACAGTTTCACCTGCACCTACACTGACAGAAGTATCGCCTTTATCGGCGTTTTTTTGATTCTTTGGACAGGCTCTAAGAAAATGCCCCGGTAGTCCACACCCAAGACATTTCATGCTGTCCGTAGTTACAAAAATTCCATAATTGAAGTCATCAACTTTTACATTTAATTTAAGTCCAACTCACCCTTGCATATCATGTAGACAGAACGTCTAAATGACACCACGTGCCTCAAAAGAGGCGATTTACTGGCAATGTTAATTTTTCGTATTGGTGATACTATTTTACCATATCGGGAAAGAGTATCAATCAACACACCATCGCTAACGAAAGGTGGCACGTTAGAGAGAATTACTTTCTTGGCAGGCATAGACAAAGGAAGTGCGGAAGTGAACTCTCCATTTATTACAAGGCCACCTTCAATAATGTTATTGGCCATCTCAACCGTTTTCAAAAAACACACAACAGCGTTGTTCATTCTTGAGGCGGATAAGACATTATCATGGCCAATAACTTCCCCAACAGCGAGACTACACAAACCTCCACATTGGCATTCGACACTATCCTAATAGCGTGACGCCTTGTCAGAAAACTAAAGTCCATACCTGGGCCGCCAGCCATACTCCCGAAGAAGGGAGACAGACGCCCAGGTAAGAACAAAAAAAGAACCCAAACTAATCAACAAAGTAACGAAAAAAGCAACAGCAACAACCTAACTAGCAACAAAATAAACATAGAAATAAAGATAGAAATGCAACAGTCGCTCCTGGCACAGCCGCCAGCACAACCACGCTCACTCACAGCGCTCCGCCCACTCGCTCCCAGCATCCACTCCGACAGAGAGAGAGAGAGAGAGAGCAAAAAGATTAGCTTTAGTTTTAACTTTTCCTTCACTTAATTATTTAAAACCATGAATAGAAAGAAAGAAAGAAAGAAAGAAAGAAACTTGGTAACACTGGGATTTATTGTTTGTTTTTATTCTTTAATTTCTTTTAATTTCTGGATTTTTTTTAACAAACAAAAAAGTGAACAGACAGACAGACAGACAGACAGATAGATAGATAGATAGATAGATAGATAGATAGATAGATAGATAGATAGAAAGGGGAATTTCTGTTTTTGTTTTTTTTATTTCTTTGACAGAGTCTGGATTTTTTTAAGTGAATAGACAGACGAAGAAAGAAAGAAAGAAAGAAAGAAAGAAAGAAAGAAAGAAAGAAAGAAATGTAGTAACACTAGGGATTTTTGTTTATTTGTTTTTATTTTTTAATTTCTTTACCAGATTCTGGATTTTTTTTTTGTGAACAGGCAGGCAGATAGATAGATAGATAGATAGATAGATAGATAGATAGATAGATAGATAGATAGATAGATAGATAGATAGATAGATAGATCTGACACAGAAATGGGGTTGTAGACATTTTTACTTTGACTTTATTTATGTTAATTATAATGTTTATAATTAAACAAATTAAAAACAGTGAACAATAAGAATGCTGTAACATTTACCTTCCTGCATTCTTGGTAAATAAAAAAGACAAACAATCTGACAGAGACACAAAAAATGCTCGATAACTGGTTGTGTATGTTTTTAGTTTTTACTTTTTGTTTTATAATGAAACAAACAAACAAACACATAAACCCGAGATCTGGTTTCATCTGTTTTTTTCCCCATTTAATCGTTACTGTAGTTTATATTTGATATTTTGTTGA